>NW_026992386.1:0-96746 GCF_028769735.1 Zonotrichia leucophrys gambelii | reverse complement strand
GGGTGCTGGGACACAGACACTGATGGGGGCGCAGTCGGCCCTGGAGTGGGTGCTAAGACAAAGAGCCTGGGAGAGAGGCACAGTCAGCCCAGGAATGGGTGCTGGGACACAGAGCCTGGGAGAGAGGGACACTGAGCCCAGGAATGCGTGCTGGGACACAGAGCCTGGCATAGAGGCAGAGTCAGCCCAGGAATGGGTGCTGGGACACAGAGCCTAAGGGTGAGGAACACAGAGCCCAGGAATCGGTGTTGGGACGCAGAGCCTGGACGAGGCACAGTCAGAGCAGGAATGGGTGCTGGGACACCGAGCCTGGGAGAGAGGCGCAGTCAGCCCAGAAATGGGTGCTGGGAGACAGAGCCGGGCAGAGAGGCAGAGTCAGCCCAGGTATGGGTGCTGGGACACAGAGAAACGGATAGAGGCACAGTCAGCCCACGAATGGGTGCTGGGGCACAGAGCCTGGGAGTGAGGAACACTGAGGGCAGGAATGGGTGCTGGGACACAGAGCCAGGGAGAAAGGCACAGTCAGAGCAGGAACGGGTGCTGTGACACAGAGCCTGGGAGAGAGGAACACTGAGCCCAGGAATGCGTGCTGGGACTCAGATCCTGGGAGAGAGGAACAATGAGCCCAGGAATGCGCACTTGTACACAGAGCCTGGGAGAGAGGCACAGTCATCGCAGGCATGGGTGCTGGGACACAGAGCCTTAAGAGGGCGCAGCCAGCCATTTAATGGGTGCTTGGACAAAGAGCTTGGGACAGAAGCCCAGTCAACCCAGGAAAGGGCGCTTGGACGCAGAGCCCGGCATAGAAGCAGAGTCACCCCAAGAATGGGTTCTGGGACACACAGCCTAGGAGTGAGGGACACTGAGCCCAGGAATGCGTGCTGGGACACAGAGCCAGGGAGACAGGCACAGTCAGCCCAGGAATGGGTGCTGGGACACAGATCCTGGGAGAGAGGAGTACTGAGCCCAAAAATGGGTGCTTGTACACAAAGCCTAGGAGTGTGGAACACTGAGCCCAGGAATGGGTGCTGGGACACATAGCCTGGCAGAGGCACAGACACAGCAGGAATGAGTTCTGGGACACAGAGCCTATGAGAGAGGCACAGTCAGTCCAGGAATGGGTGCTAGGACACTGAGCCTGGGAGAGGGGAACACTGATTCCAGGAATGGGTGGTGAGACACAGAGCCTGGGAGAGAGGAACAGTCAGGAGAGGAATGGGTGCTGTGACAAAGAGCCTGGGAGAGAGGCACAGTCAGCCCAGGAATGGGTGCTGGGACACAGAGACTGGGAGAGAGGAACACTGAGCCCAGGAATGCGTGCTGGGACACAGAGCCAGGGAGAGAGGCGCAGTCAGCCCAGGAATGGGTGCCGGGACACAAATCCTGACGGGGACGCAGCCAGCCTATGAATGGGTGCTGGGACACAGATCCAGGGAGAGAGGCACTGTCAGCCCAGGAATTGGTGCTGGGACACAGAGCCTAGAGAGGCACAGGCAGCACAGGAATGGGTGCTGGGACACAGAGCATGGCAGAGGAACAGTCAGAGAAGGAATGGATGCTGGGGCACAGAGCCTGGCCGAGGTACATTCAGAGCAGAAATGGGTGCTGGGACACAAAGCCGGAACAGGCACGCAGTCAGCCCAGGAAGGGGCGCTGCGAAACAGAGCCTAGGAGTGAGGAACACTGAGCCCAGGATTTGGTGCTGGGACGCAGAGCCTGGTAGAGGCACAGTCAGAGCAGGAAACGGTGCTGGGACACAAAGCTTGAACGGGTGCGCAGTCAGCCCAGGTAGGGGTGCTGGGACACAAATCCTGGGAGAGAGGAACACTGAGCCCAGGAATGTGTGCTGGGACACAGAGCCATGGAGAGACGCACAGTCGGCCAAGGAATGAGTGCTGGGAAACAGAGCCTGGGAGAGAGGAATAGTCATCTCAGGAGTGGGTGTTGGGACACAGAGCCTGGGAGAGAGGCACAGTCAGCCCAGGAATGGGTGCAGGAACACAGAGCCTGGGAGTGAGGAACACTAAGCCCAGGCATGGGTGCTTGGACACAGAGCCAGGGGGACAGGCACAGTCAGCCCAGGAATGGGTGCTAGGACACAATGTCAGGGAGAGAGGCACTGTCATCCCAGGAATGTGTTCTGGAACACAGAGCCTAGATAGGCACAGTCTGCGCAGGAATGGGTGCTGGGACACAAATCCAGAGAGAGAAACACACAGCACAGGAATGGGTGCTGGGACGCAGAACCTGGGAGAGAGGAACACTGAGCCCAGGAATGGGTGCTGGGACACAGAGCCAAGGAGTGAGGAACACTGAGCCCAGTAATGGGTGGTGGGAAACAGAGCCAAGGAGCGAGGCACAGTCTGTCCCGGAATGGGTGCTGGGACACAGAGCCTGGGAGAGCGGCACAGTCAGCCCAGGAATGGGTGCTTGGACACAGAGCCTGGGAGAGAGGAACACTAAGCCCAGGAATGGGTGCTGGAATACAAAGCCGGAAGGGGGCACAGTCAGGCCTGGAATGGATGCTGGGACAAAGAGACTGGGAGAAAGGCCCAGTCAGCCCAGGAATGGGGTCTTGGACACAAAGCCTGGCACAGAGGCAGAGTCAGCCCAGTAATGGGTGTTGGGACACAGAGCCTGGGAGTGAGGAACACTGAGCCCAGGCATGGGTGCTTGGAAACAGAGCTAGGGGGACAGGCACAGTCAGCCCAGGAATGGGTGCTGGGAAACAGAGCCAGCGAGAGAGGCACTGTCAGCCCAGGAATGGGTTCTAGGACACAGAGCCTAGCAGAGAGGCACAGACAGAGCAGGAATGGGTGCTGGAACACAGAGCCAGGGAGAGAGGCACTGTCAGCCCAAGAATGGGTTCTGGGACACAGAGCCAGGCAGAGAGGCACAGTCAGTCCAGGAATGGGTGCTGGGACACAAATCCAGAGAGAGAAACACACAGCACAGCAATGGGTGCTGGGACACAGAGCATGGCAGAGGAACAGTGAGAGCAGGAATGGGTGCTGGGGCACAGAGCGTGGCAGAGAGGAACAGTCAGCCCTGGAATGGGTGCTTGGACACAGAGCCTGGGAGAGAGGAACAGTGAGCCCAGGAATGGGTGCTGGGACACAGACCCTGATGGGGGCGCAGTCGGCCCTGGAGTGGGTGCTAAGACAAAGAGCCTGGGAGAGAGGCACAGTCAGCCCAGGAATGGGTGCTGGGACACAGAGCCTGGGAGAGAGGGACACTGAGCCCAGGAATGCGTGCTGGGACTCAGAGCCTGGCATAGAGGCAGCGTCAGCCCAGGAATGGGTGCTGTGACACAGAGCCTAAGGGTGAGGAACACAGAGCCCAGAAATCGGTGTTGGGACGCAGAGCCTGGACGAGGCACAGTCAGAGCAGGAATGGGTGCTAGGACACCAAGCCTGAAGGGGACGCAGTCAGCCCAGGAATGAGTGCTGATACAGAATTCCAGGGAGAGAGGAACAGTAAGCCCAGGAATGGTTGCTGGGACACATAGCCTGAAGAAGGCGCACTCAGCCCTGTAAAAGGTGCTTGGACAAAGAGCCTGGGAGAAAGGCCCAGTCAGCCCAAGAATGGGTGCTTGGACACAGAGCCAGGGAGAGAGGCACAGTCAGTCCAGGAATGGGTGCTGGGACCCAGAGCCTGATGGGCGTGCAGTTGGCCCTGGAGTGGAAGCTAAGACAAAGAGCCTGGGAGAGAGGCACAGTTAGCCAAAGAATGGGTGCTGAGACACAGAGCCAGGGAGAGAGGAACTGTCAGCCCAGGAATGGGTGCTGGGACACAGAGCCTTGATAGGCCCAATCTGCCCAGGAAAGGGTGCTGGGACACAAATCCAGGGAAAGAGGACAGTCAGCACAGGAATCGGCGCTGGGACACAGAGCCAGGGGGAGAGGCACAGTCAGAGCAGGAATGGGTGCTGTGACACAGAGCCTGGGAGAGAGGCACAGTCAGCCCAGGAATGGGTGCTGGGACACAGAGCCTGGGAGAGAGGAACAGTGAGCCCAGGAATGCGTGCTGGGACACAGAGCCTGGCATAGAGGCAGCGTCAGCCCAGGAATGGGTGCTGTGACACAGAGCCTAAGGGTGAGGAACACAGAGCCCAGGAATCGGTGTTGGGACGCAGAGCCTGGACGAGGCACAGTCAGAGCAGGAATGGGTGCTGGGACACCGAGCCTGGGAGAGAGGCGCAGTCAGCCCAGAAATGGGTGCTGGGAGACAGAGCCGGGCAGAGAGGCAGAGTCAGCCCAGGAATGGGTGCTGGGACACAGAGAAACGGATAGAGGCACAGTTAGCCCACGAATGGGTGCTGGGGCACAGAGCCTGGGAGTGAGGAACACTGAGGGCAGGAATGGGTGCTGGGACACAGAGCCAGGGAGAAAGGCACAGTCAGAGCAGGAACGGGTGCTGTGACACAGAGCCTGGGAGAGAGGAACACTGAGCCCAGGAATGCGCACTTGTACACAGAGCCTGGGAGAGAGGCACAGTCATCGCAGGCATGGGTGCTGGGACACAGAGCCTTAAGGGGGCGCAGCCAGCCATTTAATGGGTGCTTGGACAAAGAGCCTGGGACAGAAGCCCAGTCAACCCAGGAAAGGGCGCTTGGACGCAGAGCCCGGCATAGAAGCAGAGTCACCCCAGGAATGGGTTCTGGGACACACAGCCTAGGAGTGAGGGACACTGAGCCCAGGAATGCGTGCTGGGACACAGAGCCAGGGAGACAGGCACAGTCAGCCCAGGAATGGGTGCTGGGACACAGATCCTGGGAGAGAGGAGTACTGAGCCCAAAAATGGGTGCTTGTACACAAAGCCTAGGAGTGTGGAACACTGAGCCCAGGAATGGGTGCTGGGACACATAGCCTGGCAGAGGCACAGACACAGCAGGAATGAGTTCTGGGACACAGAGCCTATGAGAGAGGCACAGTCAGTCCAGGAATGGGTGCTAGGACACTGAGCCTGGGAGAGGGGAACACTGATTCCAGGAATGGGTGGTGAGGCACAGAGCCTGGGAGAGAGGAACAGTCAGGAGAGGAATGGGTGCTGTGACAAAGAGCCTGGGAGAGAGGCACAGTCAGCCCAGGAATGGGTGCTGGAACACAGAGACTGGGAGAGAGGAACACTGAGCCCAGGAATGCGTGCAGGGACACAGAGCCAGGGAGAGAGGCGCAGTCAACCCAGGAATGGGTGCCGGGACACAAATCCTGACGGGGACGCAGCCAGCCTATGAATGGGTGCTGGGACACAGATCCAGGGAGAGAGGCACTGTCAGCCCAGGAATTGGTGCTGGGACACAGAGCCTAGAGAGGCACAGGCAGCACAGGAATGGGTGCTGGGACACAGAGCATGGCAGAGGAACAGTCAGAGAAGGAATGGATGCTGGGGCACAGAGCCTGGCCGAGGTACATTCAGAGCAGAAATGGGTGCTGGGACACAAAGCCGGAACGGGCACGCAGTCAGCCCAGGAAGGGGCGCTGCGAAACAGAGCCTAGGAGTGAGGAACACTGAGCCCAGGATTTGGTGCTGGGACGCAGAGCCTGGTAGAGGCACAGTCAGAGCAGGAAACGGTGCTGGGACACAAAGCTTGAACGGGTGCGCAGTCAGCCCAGGTATGGGTGCTGGGACACAGATCCTGGGAGAGAGGAACACTGAGCCCAGGAATGTGTGCTGGGACACAGAGCCATGGAGAGACGCACAGTCGGCCAAGGAATGAGTGCTGGGAAACAGAGCCTGGGAGAGAGGAATAGTCATCTCAGGAGTGGGTGTTGGGACACAGAGCCTGGGAGAGAGGCACAGTCAGCCCAGGAATGGGTGCAGGAACACAGAGCCTGGGAGTGAGGAACACTAAGCCCAGGCATGGGTGCTTGGACACAGAGCCAGGGGGACAGGCACAGTCAGCCCAGGAATGGGTGCTAGGACACAATGTCAGGGAGAGAGGCACTGTCATCCCAGGAATGTGTTCTGGAACACAGAGCCTAGATAGGCACAGTCTGCGCAGGAATGGGTGCTGGGACACAAATCCAGAGAGAGAAACACACAGCACAGGAATGGGTGCTGGGACGCAGAACCTGGGAGAGAGGAACACTGAGCCCAGGAATGGGTGCTGGGACACAGAGCCAAGGAGTGAGGAACACTGAGCCCAGTAATGGGTGGTGGGAAACAGAGCCAAGGAGCGAGGCACAGTCTGTCCCGGAATGGGTGCTGGGACACAGAGCCTGGGAGAGCGGCACAGTCAGCCCAGGAATGGGTGCTTGGACACAGAGCCTGGGAGAGAGGAACACTGAGCCCAGGAATGGGTGCTGGAATACAAAGCCGGAAGGGGGCACAGTCAGGCCTGGAATGGATGCTGGGACAAAGAGACTGGGAGAAAGGCCCAGTCAGCCCAGGAATGGGGTCTTGGACACAAAGCCTGGCACAGAGGCAGAGTCAGCCCAGTAATGGGTGTTGGGACACAGAGCCTGGGAGTGAGGAACACTGAGCCCAGGCATGGGTGCTTGGAAACAGAGCTAGGGGGACAGGCACAGTCAGCCCAGGAATGGGTGCTGGGACACAGAGCCAGCGAGAGAGGCACTGTCAGCCCAGGAATGGGTTCTAGGACACAGAGCCTAGGAGAGAGGCACAGACAGAGCAGGAATGGGTGCTGGAACACAGAGCCAGGGAGAGAGGCACTGTCAGCCCAAGAATGGGTTCTGGGACACAGAGCCAGGCAGAGAGGCACAGTCAGTCCAGGAATGGGTGCTGGGACACAAATCCAGAGAGAGAAACACACAGCACAGCAATGGGTGCTGGGACACAGAGCATGGCAGAAGAACAGTGAGAGCAGGAATGGGTGCTGGGGCACAGAGCGTGGCAGAGAGGAACAGTCAGCCCTGGAATGGGTGCTTGGACACAGAGCCTGGGAGAGAGGAACAGTGAGCCCAGGAATGGGTGCTGGGAAACAGACCCTGATGGGGGCGCAGTCGGCCCTGGAGTGGGTGCTAAGACAAAGAGCCTGGGAGAGAGGCACAGTCAGCCCAGGATTGGGTGCCTGGACTCAGAGCGTGGCATAGAGGCACAGTTAGCCCAGGAATGGGTGCTGGGACACAGAGCCTAGGAGTGAGGAACACTGAGCCCAGGAATTGGTGCTGGGACACAGAGACTGGCAGAGGCACAGTCACAGCAGAAATCAGTGCTGGGACACAGAGCCTAGGAGAGAGGCACAGTCAGAGCAGGAATGGGTGCTCTGACACAGAGCCTGGGAGGGAGGAACACTGAGCCCAGGAATGGGTGCTGGGACACAGACCCTGATGGGGGCGCATTCAGCCCTGGAGTGGGTTGTAGGACAAAGAGCCTGGGAGAGATGCACAGTCATCCCAGGAATGAGTGCTGGGACGCGGAGCCTGAAGTGGTCGCAGTAATCTCTTG
Source organism: Zonotrichia leucophrys gambelii (assembly GCF_028769735.1). Classification (NCBI taxonomy): domain Eukaryota; kingdom Metazoa; phylum Chordata; class Aves; order Passeriformes; family Passerellidae; genus Zonotrichia; species Zonotrichia leucophrys. Next base: position 89,336 of record NW_026992386.1, on the reverse strand, counting down.
AATGCGTGCTTGGACAAAGAGCCTGGGAGAGAGGCACAGTCAGCCCAGGAATGGGTACTGGGACACAGAGCGTGGGAGAGAGGCACAGTCAGCTCAGGACGGGTGCCGGGACACAGAGCCTGGGAGAGTGGCAGACTCAGCGCAGGAATGAGTGCTAGGAAACAGAGCTAGGGAGAGCTCCGTACCTTCGTGTTTAGCTTCTTTTGTCATCTACTTCATTGCAAAAAGCTTTTACATTTGGTCTGGAAAAGAGAAACTGTGCCAGCACAGAAAACATCTCCCATCGTGTTTTACATGTTGGGTAGAGGTCTGCAGATTTTTTGCTAGAAGAAAAAGAAAGTTGTCCAAAACACCTTCCAACTCAATTTTCATGTGATTGGAAAAGGTAGGAGAGTGGTAAGGTACTTGTTTCTATCAGTTTGCAAGCTGCACACACAATGCCAGTGTTGTGCAGCTTCCTTCTTCACCATTCTGAATCTGCCGCTCTCTCCGTCTCCCGGAGGCTAAGAAGCGGCATCTTCGCGCAAAGACAGTTGTGCCGGTCACAGTGCTCTCCAGACCGTGGCTTATGCCAAAATGTGCCCGGGAACGGCGCTTAGTCCTGGGGAGCTCCATACCTTCATCTTCAGCGTCTTTTGTCTTCTACATCATTGCAAAAAGCTTTTTCATTATGTCGGGCAAGGAGAAACTGTGCCATCACAGAAAACACCTCCCATTGTGATTTATATTTTGCAGTGAGGTCTGCAGCATATTTTGCAAGAAGAAAAAGAAAGTTGTCCAAAACACCTTCCAACCGAATGTTCATGTGATTGGAAAAGGTAGGAGAGTGGTAAGATACTGTTTTCTATCAGTTTGCAAGCTGCGCACACAATCCCAGTGCTGTTCAGCTTCCTTCTTCACCTTTCCGAAGCAGCCCCTCTATCAGGCTCCCCTAGGCGAAAAAGCGGCTCCTTCGCGCAGAGACAATTGTGCCGGTCACAGTGCTCTCCAGACTGCGGCACCTGCCAAAATGTGCCCAGGAGCGGAGCGTAGCTCCAAGGTGCTCCAAACTTCGTCTTTAGCGTCTTTTATCTTCTACATCACTGCAAAATCTTTTTCACTATGTCTGGCAAGGAGAAACTGTGCCAGCACAGAAAACATCTCCCATCTTGTTTTACATGTTTCAGAGAGGTCTGCAGAGTGTTTTGCAAGAAGAAAAAGAAAGCTGTCCAAAACACCTTCCAAACTAAAGTTCATGTGTTTTGAAAAGGAAGGAGAGTATTAAGGTACTGTTGTCTATCTGTTTGCCAGCTGCACACACAATCCCAGTGTTGTCCAGCTTCCTTCTTCCCCTTTTCGAAGCTGTCACTCTGTCTGGCTCCTGGAGGTGTAGAAGCGGCTTCTTCGCGCAAAGACCGTTGTGCCGGTCACTGCCCTCTCCAGACCGCGGCTTCTGCCGAAATGTGCCCGGGAGCGGCGCTTACATCCGGGGAGCTCGGTACCTTCGTCTTTAGCGTCTTCTGTCCTCTACATCATTGCAAAAAGCTTTTCCACTATTTCTGGCAAGGAGAAATTATGCCAGCAGAGAAAACATCTCCCATCGTGTTTTACATGTTGCAGAGAGGTCTGCAGAGTGTTTGCAGGAAGAAAAAGAAAGTTGTCCAAAACACCTTCCAACCGAATGTTCATGTGTTTGGAAACGGTAGGAGAGCGGTAAGGTACTGTTTTCTATCAGTTTGCAAGCTGCGCACACAATCCCAGTGTTGTGCAGCTTCCTTCTTCACCTTTCCAAAGAAGCCGCTCTCTCCGGCTTCCAGAGGCCAAGAAGCTGCTTCTTCTCGCAAAGACAGTTGTGCCAGTCACATCTCTCTCCAGATGGCGGCTTCTGCAGAAATGAGCCCGGGAGCGGCGCTTTGCTCCGGGAGCTCTGTACCTTCGTCTTTAGCGTCTTTTGTCGTCTACATCACTGCAAAACGCTTTTCTTCTATGTCTGGCAAGGAGAAACTGTGCCAGCACAGGAAGCATCTCCCATCATGTTTTACATGTTGCAGAGAGGTCTGCGGAGTGTTTTGCAAGAAGAAAAAAATGTTGTCCAAAACACCTTTCAACCGAATGTTCATGTGTTTGGAAAAGATAGGAGAGTGGTAAGGTACTATTTTCTATCAGTTTGCAAGCTACTCACACAATGCCAGTGTTGTGCAGCTTCATTCTTCACTTTTCCGAAGCTTCCACTCTGTCCGGCACCCAAAGGCAAAGAAGCGGCTTCTTGGCGCAAAGACGGGTGTGCCGGTCACCGTGCTCTCCACACTGCGGCTTCTGCCGAAATGCGCCTGGGAGCAGCGCTTAGCTATGGGGAGCTCCGTACCTTCGTCGTTAGCGTCTTTTGTCTTCTACATATTTGCAAAAAGCTTTTCAACTATCTCTGGCAAGGAGAAACTCTGGCAGCAGAGAAAACATCTCCCATCGTGTTTTACATGTTGCAGAGACGTCTGAAAAGTGTTTTGCCAGAAGAAGAAAGGAAGTTGTCCAAAACACCTTCCAACCGAATGTTCATGTGTTTGGAAAAGGTAGGAGAGTGGAAGGGTACTCTTTTCTATAACTTTGCAAGCTGCGCACACAATGCCAGTGTTGTGCCGCTTCCTTCTTCACCTTTCGTAGGAAACCGCTCTCTCCCGCTCCCGGAGGCAAAGAAGGTGCTTCTTCGCGCAAAGACGGTTGTGCCAATCGCACTGCTCACCGGAGCGCGGCTTCTGCCGTTGTGTTCCCGGGAGCAGCGCTTAGCTCAGGGGAGCTCCGTACTTTGATCTTTTGAGTCTTTTGTCGTCTACATCATTGCAAAAAGCTTTTCCACTATGTCTGGCAAGGAGAAACTGCGCCAGCACAGAAAACATCTCCCAGCGTGTTTTACGTGGTGCAGAGACGTCTGCAGAGTGTTTTTCAAGAAGAAAGTGACAGTTGTCCAAAACACCTGCCCATCGAGTGTTCATGTGATTGGAAATGGTAGGAGAGTGGTAAGGTACGGTTTTCTATCTGTTTTCCAGCTGCGCACACAATCCCAGTGTTTTGCAGCTTCTCTCTTCACCTTTCTGATGCAGCCATTCTCTCGGGCTCATGGCCGCGAGGAAGCGGCTTCTTTGCGCAAAGACGGATGTGCCGGTCACAGTGCTCTCTGGAGCACGGCTTCTGCCGAAATGTACCTGGGAGCAGGGCTTAGCTCCGGGGACCTCCGAATTTTTGTCTTTAGCATCTTTTGTCTTCTACATCACTGCAAAAAGCTTTTCCACTATGTCTGGCACGGAGAAACTCTGGCAGCACAGAAAACATCTCCCATCGTGTTTTACATGTTGCAGAGAGGTCTGCGGAGTGTTTTGCCAGAAGAAAAAGAATGTTGTCCAAAACACCTTTCAACCGAATGTTCATGTGTTTGGAAAAGATAGGAGAGTGGTAACGTATTATTTTCTATCAGTTTGCAAGCTACTCACACAATGCCAGTGTTGTGCAGCTTCATTCTTCACTTTTCCGAAGCTTCCACTCTGTCCGGCACCCAAAGGCGAAGAAGCGGCTTCTTGGCGCAAAGACGGTGGTGCCGGTCGCAGTGCTCTCCCGAGCGCGGCTTCTGCCAAAATGTGCCCGGGAACAGCGCTTAGCTCCGGAAAGCTCCCTACTTTTGTCTTTAGCGTCTTTTGTCGTCAACATCATTGCAAAAAGCTTTTCCACTATGTCTGGCAAGGAGAAGCTGTGACAGCAAAGAAAACATGTCCCACCGTGTTTTACATGTTACAGAGAGGTCTGCAGAGTGTTTTGCTAGAAGAAAAAGAAAGTTGTCCAAAACACGTTCCAATTGAATATTCATGTGATTGGAAAAGGCAGGAGAGTGGCAAGGTACTGTTTTCTATCAGTTTGCAAGCTGCGCACACAATCCCAGTGTTGTGCAGTTTCATTCTTCACCTTTCCGAAGCTGCCGCTCTCTCCGGCTCCCAGAGGTGAAGGAGCGCCTTCTTCGCGCAAAGACAATTGTGCCGGTCACAGTGCTCTCTGGACGGCGGCTTCTGCCAAAATGTGCCCGGGAGCGGCGCTTAGCTCGGTGGAGCTCCGTAGGTAGCGTCGTCTTTAGCGTCTTTTGTCTTCTACACCTGTCCTGGTTTAGGACACATTAGGGGGAAATCTCCAAAAGGGAGCCCCCCAAAACAAAACAAACCTCCAACCACCCCTCCCCCAACACCGGGTTCGGGAAGGAATTCCTCGGAGGAGCAAAGTGGAAAACAAAACCTATTTATTTACAAGTAACAAAAGAACACTCCCCAACACAAGAAAAGAAAAGGGACCAGACTGTGTTGTGAGGGCGCTGAGCTTCTGTCGCAGGCTTCGGGTGTCCTGGAGCTCTCAGGTCAGGTCTGGAGCCGGTCCAGGATCTTCGGGGGGGGCGGGGAAAGAAAGAGAGAACAAAAGAAAAGGAAAAAAAAAACAGTGCAAAAAAAGCAGAAAGCAAGCAAGCAAGCAAGCAAGCGGCTAGCCATGCCAAGCAGCGAAAGCCAAAAGTAAAAGTGCCTAGGCACCCCCCCCCCTTCCCCATCTCGCCACACCAAGACGGCTGGGGGGGGGGGGGGGGGGAAGGCACAGCTGCTAGACACAACACACGATATTGGGATAAATGCCGAAGGCTGTCACCCCACGACACTCCACCCCTTATCCCATATCGTGAACATACAATAAAAAACTTTCATTTCACTTACACCTTTGACACTTACGCATTCCTCTCATCTTACTTGCTCAGACCTTTGACACTTACAGTTTCCTTCTGTCTCACATTCAACAAACAATGACATTCATATATGAGTCTCATCCCACAATCAGGTCTCCCTGAGGTACACACCGTGTTGTTCCATCTTTCTGCATTATCCACCATGTATAACCTGGTCCTTGAGCAAAGACAATCCCACGGATGGTTTTGTCTGTACTCGAGGCAGGGTTGATCCATACTGTCTTTCCCAACAAACCTCTGACATGGGCCACTGGGGCTTTATCCCCATCTACTATATTAAGGAGCTCAGACTGAGCAGGACCCGCTCGGTTGGTGGAACCTCGAGTGTTAACTAACCAGGTAGCCTTTGCCAAATGCTGCTCCCAGTTTTTTAAAGACCCCCCACCCAATGCTTTTAAGGTGGTTTTTAACAATCCATTGTACCTTTCCACCTTCCCTGCAGCTGGTGCATGATAGGGGATATGGTATACCCACTCGATGCCATGTTCCCTAGCCCAAGTATTAATAAGATTGTTTTTAAAATGAGTTCCATTATCTGACTCAATTCTCTCGGAAGTACCGTGCCTGCAAAGGACCTGCTTTTCAAGGCCCAAGATAGTGTTATGGGCTGTAGCATGAGACACAGGGTAGGTTTCCAACCATCCTGTGGTGGCTTCTACCATGGTTAGTACATAGCGCTTGCCCTGGCGGGTTTGAGGCAGTGTGATGTAATCAATCTGCCAGGCCTCCCCGTATTTGTACTTAGACCACCACCCCCCATACCAGAGGGGCTTCAGTCGCTTGGCCTGCTTAATGGCAGCGCACGTCTCACAGTCACGAATAACCTGAGAGATACTGTCCATGGTTAGATCCACCCCTCGGTCTCGTGCCCACTTATAGGTGGCATCTCTACCCTGGTGGCCTGAGGCATCATGGGCCCATTGTGCTAAAAATAACTCTCCCTTATGCTCCCAGTCGAGATCTATCTTCAACTCTCCTATCTTTGCAGCCTGATGTACTTGCTGGTTGTTTTGCTGCTCTCCATTAGCTCTACTTCTGGGGACATGGGCATCTACATGGCGAACCTTCACAGGTAACTTCTCTAACCCAGTAGCGATATCCTTCCACTCTTCCGCAGCCCAAATTGGTTTTCCTCTGCGCTGCCAGTTGGCCTCTTTCCATCTCTTCAGCCATCCCCATAGAGCGTTGGCTGCCATCCAAGAATCGGAATACAAATAGAGCCTTGGCCACTTCTCTCTCTCTGCAATACCTAGGGCCAGTTGAATAGCTTTGATTTCAGCAAATTGACTGGATTCACCCTCTCCTTCAGTAGCCTCTGCAACCCGTCGAGTGGGACTCCATACAGCTGCTTTCCACCTCCGTTTCATCCCTATGACGCGACAAGAACCATCAGTGAATAGAGCGTAACGTGTTTCTTCTACTGGCAACTGATTGTATGGCGGAGCTTCCTCAACCCGGGTCACTGGCTCTTGTTCCTCATCTGCGACACTAAAGCTTTCACCTTCGGGCCAATTTGTAATTATTTCTAGAATCCCAGGGCGATTTAACTTCCCAATTCGAGCGCGCTGCGTAATGAGGGCAATCCACTTACTCCAAGTAGCACTGGTGGCATGGTGGGTAGAGGGAACCTTTCCTCTGAACATCCATCCCAGCACCGGTAGTCGGGGTGCCAGAAGGAGTTGTGCCTCTGTACCAATCACCTCCAAGGCGGCTTGGACTCCTTCATAGGTGGCCAAGATTTCCTTTTCTGTTGGAGTATATTTGTCTTCAGACCCCCTGTAGCTCCGACTCCAAAATCCCAATGGTCAGCCTCGGGTCTCGCCAGGTAGCTTTTGCCAAAGGCTCCAGGACAGACCATGGCACCCGGCTGCGGAGTAGAGCACGTTCTTCACATCTGGTCCCGTCCTGACTGGACCAAGGGCTACAGCATGAGCGATCTCCTGCTTGATCTGGACGAAAGCTTGCTGCTGCTCAGGGCCCCAATGGAAGTCGTTCTTCTTGCGGGTAACCAGATAAAGAGGTCTCACAATCTGACTATACTCAGGGATGTGCATCCTCCAGAAACCTATAGCACCTAAGAAAGCTTGTGTTTCCTTCTTATCAGTTGGTGGGGACATAGCAGTGATTTTGTTAATAACATCCGCAGGAATCTGACGCTGTCCATCCTGCCACTTCACCCCCAAGAACTGAATTTCTCGGGCAGGTCCCTTGACTTTGCTCTTCTTAATGGCAAATTCGGCGTCCAGGAGAATATGAATTATCTTCTCTCCTTTCTCGAACACTTCTATTGCCGTGTTCCCCAAACAATGATATCATCAATATATTGTAAATGTTCTGGAGCCTCACCCTCTTCTAGTGCAGCCTGGATCAGTCCATGACAGATGGTAGGACTGTGTTTCCACCCCTGGGGCAATCGGTTCCAGGTATACTGCACTCCCCTCCATGTAAAAGCAAACTGAGGCCTGCATTCAGCTGCCAGAGGGATGGAGAGAAATGCGTTAGCTATATCAATGGTCGCGTACCACTTTGCTGCCTTGGACTCCAGCTCGTACTGCAGTTCCAGTATGTCCGGTACAGCCGCACTCAGTGGTGGAGTCACTTCATTCAAGGCACGATAGTCCACAGTCAATCTCCATTCTCCGTCAGATTTTCACACTGGCCAGATAGGGCTGTTAAAGGGTGAGTGGGTTTTACTGACCACCCCTTGGCTCTCCAGCTCTCGGATCATCTTGTGGATGGGGATCACGGCATCTCGATTCGTCCTGTACTGCCTGCGGTGCACTGTTGAGGTGGCAATTGGCACTCGCTGCTCCTCTACCTTCAAGAGTCCTACTGCAGATGGGTTCTCTGATAGTCCAGACAAGGTATTCAATTGTTTAATACCCTCTATCTCCACTGCAGCTATTCCAAAAGCCCACCTGAATCCCTTAGGATCTTTGTAATAGCCGTTCCGGAGGAAGTCTATGCCCAAAATACACGGAGCCTCTGGACCAGTCACAATCGGATGTTCCTGCCACTCCTTCCCAGTCAAGCTCACCTCAGCTTCCAACAAAGTCAACTGTTGTGATCCCCCCGTCACTCCAGCAATGGAAACAGGTTCTGTCCCCACGTGTTCCGATGGCATTAAGGTACATTGTGATCCAGTGTCAACCAATGCTTCATAGTCTTGTGGCTCTGATGTGCCAGGCCATCTGATCCACACCTTCCAAAAAACCCGGTTCTCCCGTGCCTCTTCCTGGCTGGAGGCAGGGCCCCTCTAAGCCAGATTGTCCTTCTTTCCTTGGGCATATGCCTTGGAAGTTCCTTCAAGGGGATCGGACATGTCATCGTCATCGTCATACTTAACATCTCGGCTACGAGCGACCGGAGCTGCTATCTTTTTGGTGATACTTTCTCTTTTCTTCAAATCCCGCACCCGTTGTGCCAAAGCAGCGGTGGGTTTCCCATCCCATCTCCTCATGTCTTCTCCAGACTCACGCAGGAAAAACCATAACTCAGCCCGTGGGATGTACCTTCTCTCCCCATCAAAGGAGCGCCAGCGTTGGACACCAGGGCTTCTAATTTGTACAGCTGAGATTTGAATAAGGTCCTCCTTAATCTCTTCCCGGAGTTTCTTATGATTCTCCTCTATTTTGTCTTCTAGTTTCTGCAGTCAGGTTTCCATTGCTGCAATTCTGGCATGAGTTGGGCCATGCACAGCATCTGCGTACTCTCGAAGCTTCTTTGCCATATCGAGCACAGTCTCATATGTATCATCCCGCTTCATTATTGCTAGGGCAGAAGCGTATTCAGGTGGCCCAAGTCGCACAAGTTTCCTCCACATTACAGGAGTGCATGGTACCAGGTCCGGATTCCTAGTTGTTGTGTCATCTGAGAAAATGAGCTCTGCCACCGCCATCTCTCTCAGGCGTTGGATCCCCTGTTCTATGGTCTTCCATCGTGTCTGCTGCATCTAGAGATCATCCGTACACAGGTACCGTTCTGCTATGCTTCTTAGGACCCGTTCCCAGAGGTTCTGAGGGTTAGCCCCCCTCATCACACCTTGATCGATGGCAGGATCATGTGACAGGGATTCCAAATGCCTCACTTTAGTACCATCCAAAATCGTAACCTCCCCTGCAGCATCCCAAAGACGGACTAACCAAATAATTATAGATTCGTCAGGTTGTCGGCTGTAATCCTTTCTTAGGCCTCTGAGGTCCTTCAGAGAAAAGGAGTCAATATTAGCTCCAGATTCTGTGCCCCTTGATGTGGCCTCTGATTTTGGTGAGGGTCCTTCTTCTGCATCATCGTCATCATCCTCCACCTTCCGATCGGTCTTGCCTTTACACTTTCCACCTCTTGTATTAGCTGCAAGAGCCATGGTTTGGGGCCTATTGTCTGATTCAGCTACTAGCCTGGAGCCTGGGATGTTAGCTGCAGCCTGGGTCACTGGGATAGTAACTAACTTATCTCCCTGTTCCCTTTCTGCTATCTGCTGCTCCACCGTATCTGGCAGAGTCCGGTAAACAAACGCCAAGGCCCAGCTCACTGCAGTAATCCTTTCTTCCTTAGTATTACCATGGCACTTCTCCCTCAAATACTTTGCCACCTCGACTGGATTCTGAATTTGATCAGATGGAAAGTCCCAGTCTATAGGATCAGAAAATTCCTTTAAAGTCTGGCCCATATCCTCCCATTTCCCACTCCAGTCAAGATTTTTCCTGCTTTGTTTTACTCCTGAATCAGGAGTCTCTCTAACCCCTCTAGAAATCTCAGCTTTTATTTTATATACACTCCAGACAGTATAGAAAAGGCTTAATAAATTAAATGCCAGAAAGATGGTTTCTTTCAAACTCAGGGGAAATTCAATATTTTCTAATAGAGATGTCAACAATTTGTAGGAGAAGAAGGAAGACAAAGGCTGAAAAGCCCCTTCCCCCTCTTCTCCCCAAACAAACTGAGTACACAGCCATGACAACAATCCATACATTCCTGAAATAAAGTCCAGCATTGTTATCCGACACATCATCACACATAAGACCAGCACAATGATTACTCTGGTTAGTGCCCCCCACTTACAAAAGCTACTTATTAGGGACAACATCAGAGCTATTTTTGGGTTAGGAAATAACCCTAGGGACTACAAAGATATTAAAACTTCAAAAGGCCCTAGGGACCAGAAAAACTGGCAAGCTTCCACTCCAAATGAAATTATGAATCACCAATATGCCCACAAAACAACAAAAATCAAAATATTATTGTTATAGGGTTTTTTTTCCACTGTTTTTGGCCTCCGAATTTCCCGGCCAAAGCATCAAAAAATATACTGTCCTGGTTTAGGACAAATTAGGGGGAAATCCCCAAAAGGAAGCCCCCCAAAACAAAACAAACCTCCAACCACCACTCCCCCAACACCGGGTTCGGGAAGGAATTCCTCGGAGGAGCAAAGTAAAAAACAAAACCTATTTATTTACAAGTAACAAAAGAACACTCCCCAACACAAGAAAAGAAAAGGGACCAGACTGTGTTGTGAGGGTGCCGAGCTTCTGTTGCAGGCTTCGGGTGTCCTGGAGCTCTCAGGTCAGGTCTGGAGCCGGTCCAGTATCTTCGGGGGGGGGGGGGGGGAAGAAAGAGAGAACAAAAGAAAAGGAAAAAAAAAAGCGCAAAAAAAGCAGAAAGCAAGCAAGCAAGCAAGCAAGTGGCTAGCCAAGCCAAGCAGCGAAAGCCAAAAGCAAAAGTGCCTAGGCACACCGCCCCCCCCCCTTCCCCATCCCGCCACAGCAAGACGGCTGGGGGGGGGGAAAGGCACAGCTGCCAGACACAACACACGATATTGGGATAAAGGCTGACGGCTGTCACCCCACGACAACATCACTGCAAAAAGCTTTTCCACTATGTCTATCAAGGAGAACCTGTGCCAGCACAGAAAACATCTCCCATCGTTTTTTACATGGTGCAGAGTGTCCTGCAATGTGTTTTGCAAGAAGAAAAAGAAAGTTGTCCACAACACCTTCCAACCGAATGTTCATGTGATTAAAAACAGGCAGGAGAGTGGTAAGGATCCGTTTTTATCAGTTTGCAATCTGCGCACACAATCACTGTGTTGTGTTGTGCACCTTTCTTCTTCACCTTTCCGTAGCTGTCGCTCTTTCGGCTCCCGGAGACGAAGAAGCGGCTTCTTAGCGCAAAGACGCTTGTGCTGGTCGAAGCACTCTCTGGAGCGCAGCTTCTGCCAAAAGGTCCCGGGCAGCAGCGCTAAGCTTCGGGGAGACCCGTACCATTGTCTTTATTGTCTGTTGTGGTCTACAACTTAGCAAAAAGCTTTTCCACTATGTCTGGCAAGGAGAAACTGTGCCAGCACACAAAACATCTCCCATAGTTTTTTACTAGTTGCAGAGAGGTCTGCAGAGTGTTTGGCAAGAAGAAAAAGAAAGTTGCCCAAAACCCCTTCCAACCGAATGTTCATGTGATTGGAAAAGGTAGGAGAGTGGTAAGGAACCGTTTTCTATCAGTTTGCCAGCTGCACACACAATCCCAGTGTTGTGCAGCTTCCTTCTTCACCTTTCCGAAGCTGCTGCTCTCTCCGGCTCCTCGAGGTGAAGAAGCGGTTTCATCGCGTAAAGAAGGTCATGCCGATCTCAGTGCCCTCCGGAGCGCGGCTTCTGCCAAAAGGTGCTTGTTGAGGAAGCTTAGCCCTGGGGAGATCCGTCCCTTCGTCTTTAGCCTCTTTTGTCGTCTACTATTACAGCGACCTTTGGGGTCACTGAGGTGAGAGAAGGACGAGAATCTTGTTTCTTGATCAGAAGGCTTGATTTATTGATATATAATATATAATACATTACAACTATACTAAAAAGAATAAAGAGAGAGCTTGCAGAGGCTGCTAAGCTAAGAATAGAATAGAAGGAATGATTAACAAAGTTCTGTGTTCAAGGAATCTCCCCTGAGCTGCTCCTGTGATTGGCCCTTAATGGTACACATGGAAAGAGGCCCAATCACAGGAACCCCTTCCACATTTTCACAGCAGCCGATAACAATTTGTTTACGTTCTTTTTCTGGGGCTTTGTGTCCTGGGGTGACGTTATGATGCTTGTATATCCCCATTCATCTGTTCTGTGCCTTTAAGACCGGCTCTGAAGAATGGAAGTTTTGTTTGGGTTTCTCTTATCAGGGACACAGAGGAAAGCGCTACATAAGGCTGTTTTTTTCACTTCCAGCTACAGCTTGCTGTTTTGCTTGCTCTCTTTTTCTGCTCTTGCTTCTGCTCTGCTTTCTGCCTCTGCTTATTAGCTAGTTCTAGCTACACAGTCCACATTCCTTCCTGGACTGTTTCTCCTCTCCTGTTCCTGTGACCATCTTGAACCTGCTCTGGACTGGGACCCGGGAACACCGAAGGTTCGGCTGCAGCAGCTGCCCCAGCGCAAGAGAGACTGAGAACAGAGCAACCACCCCCAAAAGAGACTTTCTGATTTTGTCATCTTTCTCAGAGTGGTGTCATCGGGTATTGTTCATTTTGTGTGCTGGGGGGTGCCAGGCCAGTCAAATAAACAGGTTCTTTCCACCTCTCTCTGAGGAATTTTTTCCCGAACCGGTTGGGGGGAGGGGCCGTGTGGGTTTTGCTTTCTGGAGGGGCCCTCCTTTGCAGATTCTATAACAAATTTGCCCTAAACCAGCAAAGATTTTTGGCGCCCAAACGTGAGGCGAGAGAGAGAGTGGAAAAACCCTGTTTTGACTGCATTTTGGCTGCTATTACTCTGTGTTCGTTTAAATCAGCTAATAGCCATGCTTTTTGGATTCATAATGCCTGTTGGGGTGAAGGTTTGCATGCATTTCTGGTCCCTAGGGTTTTTTGAGATTTGAATACCTCTCTGGTCCCTAGGTTTATTTTTGTATCCAGAAATAGCTTTAGTATTGCCCCTAATACATAGTTTTTACATCAGAGGGGCTGTGACCAGAATAGCTATCCTGCTGGGTTTGGTGGCAATAATGTGCAAGAAGTTTATAAACATGCTGGGGTCTGCTCCAGGTATGACTGGTTCATGGCTATGGTTATGCATCCAGTTTGTTGCAGGAGAAGCAGGAGGGAATGAGGTTTTTCAGCCTCTGCTTTCCTCCTTCTCCTATGAATCAGTTGCATCACTAGTGAAGGATGTTCAGTTTCCCCTCAATGTTAAAGAAACCATCTTCCTGGTATTCAACCTGGTAACCTTCCTCTATACAGCCTGCTGCTTCTCTAGAATGAGGGCTGAGATTTCTAGACGGACTGATGAGACCCCTGACTCAGGAGTAAACCCTGGTGTGGAAAATCCTAAGTGGTATGGGAAATGGGAGGATATGGGCCAAATCCTGAAGGAATTCTCTGACCCTGTAGTGTGGGATTTTCCCCATGAACAAATTCAGAACCCAGCTGAGGTGGGGAATTATCTGAAAGAGAAGTACCAGGATGAGCCTAAGGAGAGGAAGGTCATTGCAGTGAGCTGGGCCCTGGCATATGCTTATCGCACACTGCTAGATACTCTAGGGCAGCAGACAGAGGCAGGGGGGCAGGGAGATAAATCAGCAACTGTCCCGGTGACTCAGGCTGTAGCTAACACTCCAGGCTCAAAGCCAGCAGCTAAACCCATGGCTGTTGCTACCAGCACTAGAAGTGGGAAATGCACAGCCAAGACCAATCGACCAGTGGACGATGATGATGATGATGATGATGCAGGAGAAGGAACCTCAGTGCCTCCTGACGTAAAGTCAGGAGTCAAAGCAGCAGGTGCAAGATCAGATGCTAATACTGAGTCCTTCTCCCTGAAGGACCTTCGTGGCCTACGGAAGGATTACACTCGAAGGTCTGATGAATCCATAATTAGTTGGCTGGTCCATCTCTGGGATGCTGCAGGCGAGGCTACCGTTTTGGATGGCACTGAAGCCAGGCATTTGGGATCCCTGTCACAGGATCCTGCCATAGACCAAGGAATGATGAGGGGGGCTAACTCTCACAGCCTCTGGGAATGGGTCCTAAGAAGTGTAGCAGAAAGATGCCTGTGTGCAGACGATCTCTATATGCAGCAGACTCAGTGAAAGACAATAGAGCAAGGGATCCAAAGCCTGAGAGAAATGGCCGTGGCTGAGATTATCTTCTCAGATGATGTAACAACTAGGAACCCAGACTTAGTACCATGCACGTCTGTGATGTGGCGAAATCTCGTACGACTCGGGCCACAAGAATATGCCTCTGCCTTAGCCATCATGCAGAGGGATGAGAGGGGTGAGACTGTGCTTGACATGGCAAGGAAGCTCCGAGCATATGCCGATGCTGTACAAGGCCCGACACATGCCAGAATCGCAGCGGTAGAAACACGTCTGCAGAACTTAGAGGATAAGCTAGAGGAGGACCATAAGAAGCTAAGAGAGGAGATTAAAGAAGACCTTCTCCAAACTTCAGCAGTATAGATCCGAGGTTCCGGTATCCAAGGCAGACGTTTCCCAGATGGTGAGAGAAGATACACCCCACGAGCTGAGCTGTGGTTTTACCTGCGTGATTGTGGGGAAAACATGAGAAGGTGGGATAGGAAACCTACCGCTGTTCTGGCACGACGGGTGCGTGAACTGAAGGAAGCCACCAGGAGGAAAGCAGCTCCAGTTGCCCGTAGCCGAATGGCCAGGTATGATGATGATGACATGTCTGATCCCCTCGAAGGAACATCCAAAACATACACCCAGGGAAATAATGATAACCAGGCTTAGAGGGGCCCTGCCTCTAGCCAGGTAGAGGCCAGGGAAAATCGTGTCTTCTGGTCTGTGTGGATTCGTTGGCCTGGCACATCGGAACCACAAGAGTATAAAACTTTGGTCGATACTGGTGCGCAGTGCACGTTAATCCCATCAAGGCATGTGGGGACAGAGTCTGTTTCTATTGCTGGTGTGACAGGGGGATCCCAGGATTTCACTTTGGTGGAAGCTGATGTGAGCCTAACGGGAAATGAGTGGAAGAAGCATCCTATTGTGTCTGGCCCAGAGGCCCCATGTATTTTGGGCATAGACTACCTTCGAAGTGGGTACTTCAAAGACCCAAAAGGACTCAGATGGGCATTTGGAATAGCTGCTGTAGAGACAGATGGCATCCAGCAATTGAACACCTTGCCTGGGTTGTCTGAGAATCCATCTGCAGTAGGATGCCTGACGGGAGAAGAGCAACGAGTGCCAATTGCCACTTCCATAGTGCATCGACGGCAGTATAGGACCACTCGAGATGTTGTGATCCCCATCCATAAGATGATCTGAGAGCTGGAGAGCCAAGGGGTGGTCAGCAAGACCCACTGACCCTTCAACAGCCCCATCTGGCCTGTGCGAAAATCTGAAGGAGAATGGAGATTGACTGTGGACTATCGTGCATTGAATGAAGTGACTCCACCACTGAGTGCTGCCGTGCCAGACATATTAGAGCTCCAGTATGAGCTTGAGTCCAAAGCAGCAAGGTGGTACGCCACTATAGACATAGCCAATGCATTTTTCTCCATTCCTCTGGCAGCAGAATGCAGGCCTCAGTTTGCCTTCACATGGAGGGGAGTGCAGTACACCTGGAACCGATTGCCCCAGGGGTGGAAGCACAGCCCCACCATCTGCCACGGACTGATCCAGGCTGCACTGGAAAAGGGTGAGGCTCCAGAACATCTGCAGTATATTGATGACATCATTGTGTGGGGGAATACAGCTGCGGAAGTGTTCGAGAAAGGGAAGGAAATCATCCAGATCCTCCTGGGAGCTGGTTTCGCCATTAAAAAGAGCAAAGTAAAGGGACCAGCTCGTGAGATTCAATTCCTGGGAGTGAAGTGGCAAGATGGACGGCGTCAGATTCCTACAGATGTCATCAAAAAGATAACAGCAATGTCTCCACCCACCAATAAGAAAGAGACACAAGCTTTCTTGGGTGCAATAGGTTTTTGGAGGATGCATATTCCTGAGTACAGTCAGATCGTGAGCCCTCTCTATCTGGTCAGCCGCAAGAAGAAAAATTTCCAGTGGGGCCCTGAGCAGCAACAGGGCTTTGTCCAGATCAAGCAGGAGATTGCTCACGCAGTAGCCCTTGGCCCAGTCAGGACAGGACCAGAGGTGAAAAATGTGCTCTACTCTGCAGCTGGGAACCATGGCTTGTCCTGGAGCCTTTGGCAGAAGGTGCCTGAGGAGACTCGGGGTCGACCACTGGGATTTTGGAGTCAAAGCTACAGAGGGTCTGAAGCCAACTATACTCCAACAGAGAAAGAAATCCTGGCTGCCTATGAAGGAGTCCAGGCTGCTTCGGAGGTAATAGGCACTGAAGCACAACTCCTCCTGGCACCCCGACTACCCGTGCTGGGGTGGATGTTCAAAGGCAAGGTTCCTTCCACTCACCATGCCACCAGTGCTACATGGAGCAAGTGGATTGCTCTCATCACTCAGCGCACCCGTATAGGTAAACTGAATCGCCCTGGGATTTTGGAGGTCATTACAAATTGGCCCGAAGGTGAGAATTTTGGTGTCACAGATGAAGAGGAACAAGAACCAGTGACACGTGCTGAAGAGGCTCCTCCCTATAACCAACTGCCCCCAGCGGAAACACGCTACGCTCTTTTCACTGACGGTTCCTGTCGCATCATAGGGATGAGCCGTAAGTGGAAAGCAGCCGTATGGAGCCCCACACGACAGGTTGCACAAGCTACCGAAGGAGAAGGTGGATCAAGCCAATTTGCTGAACTCAAGGTTGTTCAACTGGCCCTAGACATTGCGGAGAGAGAGAAGTGGCCAAAGCTCTACCTCTACACTGATTCATGGATGGTAGCCAATGCTCTGTGGGGATGGCTGGAGAGGTGGAAAAAGGCTAACTGGCAACTTAGAGGGAAACCAATTTGGGCTGCTGGTGAGTGGAAAAACATTGCTACCAGGGTAGGGAGGCTACCTGTGAAAGTCCGCCATGTAGATGCCCATGTACCCAAGAGTAGGGCCACCGAGGAGCACCAAAACAATGAGCAGGTAGACCAAGCTGCAAAGATAGGGGTGTCCAAAATAGACCTAGATTGGGAACATAAGGGAGAGTTATTCCTAGCTCGATGGGCCCATGATGCCTCAGGCCACCAGGGTAGAGATGCCACCTATAAGTGGGCACGAGACCGAGGGGTGGATCTAACCATGGACATTATTTCTCAGGTTATCCATGACTGTGAGACGTGTGCTGCCATCAAGCAGGCCAAGCGAGTGAAGCCCCTCTGGTACGGTGGGTGGTGGTCCTGTTTTGAGGAGAAAAGAAGAAACCTCACAACTTGTAAAAGTTGTAAAGCCCGGTATGCTTTATTACGACGCGCACCGGACGCAAGACTCCCCAAAAGGGCATGCGTACCCCTGAAGATTTCAGACCTCCTTTTATCCCCCTTCCAAATGCATATGCATACAGTTTCACAATAAGTTCATACATATTCATCTTGCATGACACTTAGCACTAATTCTTCTTTATCGGAGGAATTCCTAGGTCGGGGGCAGATTGACCTCGTGGTTTTTCTGTTTTTCTTTCTCTGTCTCCTTGCTGTCTCTGGAACGCGGCCTCTCCTTCAGCTTTAGCTCCACAGACCCTTCACCTCTCCCAGACACTTCACCTAGTTCAGGATGGATCCTTACTCTGTCTCATTCCCCCCTTTCCTAGGAAATAAGTAAATTCTTTTACTTAAGGAAAATTTCCACGACAATAAGTGTCTTTTAATGCTTTTAAAGCACACGAGGGTCTCAGTGTGTCTCCACGAGAAGCCTCCACCCTTCACCTCCGAGAATACACTTTCTAAAATTATCAACAAAATTACAAAACACTTCTACACAACAATACCTTAGATTCACTATGACTATCTATCTACCTTAACTTAGTACATGCTTTCCTTATTCTTCTTGGTCTCATCTCACAGCTTTACCTCATCATTCTCCCGTGATTCAATTCCCGGTCAGGGAACCAAAAAATGTCACGGTTTGAGCCTGGCACAGAGCCAGTGCCCCCATGAAAATGCCTCACCCTGGTGTCTGCTGTGAGATGTGACCAGGAATAAGCAAAACAGGCTCCAACTTAAACATAAATAACACTTTATTACCTAAAACTACAGGAAAAAAATAGGAAAGACTATAAGGAAAAAAAAAGAAAAAAAAATTGAAAACCTTACAAAAACCACTTTTCCTCCTCCCCACTCCCTGACTTTCCCAATCCAATACATTCTCTCAAAAAACACCAACTGCCCAGCCCATCACGACACTACACTTTAGTATACTCAAACATCAGTTCATGAAGAGGAAAAGGAGTCCTTCTTGTTCCATAGGCTTCTGGAAGCACACTGAAATCCCGGATGCTTCCTTGTCACTTCGGCACCGCCCGGAAAGTCCATTTTGCCGCTTGTGACATGTTCCTTCCATGCTCAGTGCTCTCACCACCGAGACATGGCCAGAGCTGCTTTTAGGGTGGTCTTTCAAGGATGCCTTGTCTCACTCCAAAAAGGCACAGTCTCTGCTTTTGGGACAACTGTCCCCCCCATATATTTCCAACCCCCTGGGGCCGGGGGGTCCTCACAAATGAACCCTCCTGGTTTTGAGGCACTGCCTCCCCCTAAATGCAGTCTGTGTCACAGGAACAACTGAGTCCATGGCTACAAGAAAAAGTCCAGCCAAAGGGCCACTCCAAATCATCTCTCCCCATCCAATCATCTCCACAATCTCCGAGCCAAGTCATCTCATCTCTCATCTCCCTTCTTATTCAGCTTCGAGGAAGATTAGCATTTTTGTAAGGCCCCAATCATGCAAGAAAGGGTTAAAAGTTTTCAGTCTCTGTCTGTCGAACGGCTCCCACGCACGCTGCCCACACGCTGCCGCTGCGGCCGGGCAGTCTTCCTCCCCCTTCTCGCTGGCTGCTCTCCTGGGGGGGGGAAGGGGGGGCTGGCTGCTCGAGGGCTCGATGTCTCTTGGGGCTCCCCCACCCTTCCATCCTCGAAGCCCCCTCAACACCATCTCTGTCCAGGCCCCAGGCCTTACCGCATGGCTGGCCCCTCCCCCGCCCAGCAGCAGCGGGCCGGGCGGGGGAGAGATCTGAACTCCTCGGCCGACGAGGTCCAAAGAGGAAATGCCAGGGCAGTGCCCTGCTTTTAACCCCTGTGTATTCTCGGAGGTGTGTCCAAACCCCACTGGCTACACCAGGTGTCAGTATGAAACCCAAAACCTTCATTGGTTTGACCACAGCTTCCCAGAATTCCCACTCCTTCCGGGTCAAACCATGACAGCTTCACTATGTACGTTTGATAAAGAGGTTAGTACAGCCATTCGTTGTAGTATTCTCCAGTTCCAAATTAACAATGTAATAGATAATCCTAAGATTATCCCAACTAATATTAGTAAAACTAGAATAGGGTGGCACAACTTATCAAAGACTCCATTTGCAGTTGGTGATCACCCAAAGATCACATCTCACCAGTGATTATCCGTATTTTATTCTTTGTAGAACTCTGGTTATTTCCTTTGTATCATGTTGGACAGTAATTAAGGTTTTCTTTCCACTTTCTCGGATTTCTTTCAAGACTTCTAATAGGTCTTGGTGCTTAATTAATTGTTTTACCAATGTAAGGTTCGCCCCGATAGGGGTAGGTGGTAGTCTGTGATACATTGTGTAATTGGCTGTAATCAGCTGGTGGGATGTTACTGGTTCCAAATACGAAAAATCACACCCAATAATCTTAACAAAATTACAAATACAAATACAGAGATTAGAATGGTTTCTACTAGACAGAATAACATCATTGCTATCAATTTGTACAGCAGCATAAGCAGTTCTCAAACATACACCCTTTTCCAGTATATACGAGCACAGTTTTCTGGTCAGTGACTGGATGAATTTCAGCTGGAAAATTACCTTCACCCCTTTCCTATATGATCAGAGCTGCTGTTGCTTGTATCCATAACTGTGCTTGTATACAACTGAAAGCTAAAGACACATTATCTTGAACTATACTAAGTGCTTCTACTATCAATTTGTGGTCTTGGTCCCCGGCCTGTTCATACTTCTTTACTTTGGCAGTACTTTTGAAATCTGTCACTGGCTAGTTCCTAATGCCAGTAGAGATTACTATAAAGGCTGCATCAATTTTGTTAGGCTACCTGCTGCAGCAGCCAGTTTATTCATCAGTATTTCTGAATCAATTCCATTTAAAACTCCTAATCTTGTCCCTAATATGCCAGTTAGATGTTTGTTATGGGGAACAGGAACTGCTTTCTGTCCATGATCATCCCTCCCTGCCAGTGGGATGTGCTGGGCTCATACTACAAATTCAGACACACTTCACAAGTGTATCTGACAGAGGTTTAGGTCATACTTGAGGCAGATGTTTGTTCTGAGATGTAGAGACCTTAGGGAATCTAACTTCTCTCTCTCCCTCCAAAGCACCTGATTTCTCAGATGTGTGGCAAGCAGGAACGTCTCTCCTGGTCACCCACCTTGCCCTTAGCTAAGATCAAGCTGTGGACTGTGTTCAGGGCAGAAGATAATGGAGGGGAAATCTTGAGAGAAGAGCCTAAATTCATTCCAGTGCCTCAGAAGAAACTGGGATCAGGTTTCTGCTATTTGAAACACTCAGCACAAAAGTGATGCTCAAAATCTTACAGCTTGCTGCTGAGCACTGAGGGGGTCTCTCTCTCTACCTCTTTTAAGCAGAATCCAACCGCCTCAGACTGGGACAATCACTGATCCAAATCTCAGTAGGAAAAGGGATAGCTATAAATAAGGAAAATCACCTTCCTTGCTTGGGTTAGTTTACCACCTGCAGTTCAGCACCCTTTACCAGCCATTGCCTGGGGGTTCAGCCAACCAGCTTGGAAAATGACTTAAGGAAACTGATTTCTTGGTGTTCCTGGTTCTAGGCACCAGGAGAGCTGGCTCCTTCCTTTCTTGTTCTGCTCCTGAGATATGCCTGCTTTTGTGACCATGTTTCCAGCCCTCAAAGGAAGTTTTTAGGAAGGAGGAGCAGGCTGGTTGGATTTTTGAGATGTTAATTTGCATTATCAACTCCACACGTTTGAGAGACCATTCTGGATTGAATAATAGCTGTTGTTCAGTCACATTCTTTACTACGTTAGGTCTAAGTTTGGAGTTTGGGTAGAGTCTGAACTAGTATGGGGTGTATAAGGCCCTGCTGTGGTAAAAAGTGCAGTGTCCACTTTGAATTCAAATGAAAGTCTGACAGTAACTCGAGCTCAAAGGCAGGTCACTTCTACAGGCTGTATCAGGGTGAAATTACACCAACCGTCTGATTCACTTAGGTTATCACAGACTTCCTGGTGTTCATATACACCAGGGGAGGTTCAGACACTAATTACATCTGGTCTCTCATAAGCCATCCTATTGATGACTAAGCACTTTACTTTGATTTCTTCTCTTCAGATTCCTTGAAGTGTTCACAGCTCCTGTTCTTGCTATTCTTACTCCTCACATACTTGATTCTCGTGGATTACTACAGTAGATATGTTTAATATAAACCTTCTTTATCTCAGAAGGTTTTCCTATGGATCCAGTATACCGATTAAATGCCAGGGACCAAGGCCATTCAGCATTGCTTTAGGTAGAGGTACTCTCTAGTTCTAAAACTTCAGTTATAATTCCATACAAAACAATTCTGTACACTAAAGTATGAGCTACTCCCGACCGCAATATACTCATTTTGCCCGAGTAAGTTTTAGTCTCAGTTCATTGTCTCCTGGTGTCACTCCTGAAGGGGCTTCTGCTCCTTGATTTTGATTGCAGTGAAGGTGGTGAGAGGTACTTGCAGTGGTCTCTCCCACTGTGGTTCCGAAGTCTTCTCTGTAAGAGACTTAACATATACATCAACCCCAGGCTATCCAACTCCCTGCTCCGAGTTCCAGCCACAAGTTTCTCAATTACTCTGAGCTGTTTGCTTAATGCCACCATGTAAGTGGACATTCTGGACATTGCCCTTGTATTCTATGGTCTTCTATAAGGCATTCCAAAAGGATTCAGCATTCCTTTAGCTCAAAAGGTTTAGTTTGAATTTGCAATAGTGCTAGTGGAAGAGCTTCTTGCCTCAGTCTTATGATTTGCTGCTTAATCAAATGATTCATTCTCTCCCCCTGGCCGCTTGATTGGGGGCGGTATGGGGTGTGAAGTTCTTAATCTATGCTTAGATGGCTACTAATCTGTTGCACTATTTTGGAAATGAAAGGTGATTCTTTATCTGAGGATATTGTGGCTGGAACTCTGAAGCGTGGTATTATTTCTTGTAAAAATGATCTGGTCACCTCTTGAGCTTTGACAGTTCTGGTGGGGAATGTTTCTGGCCACCCTGAAAATGTATCTATTAATACCAGTAAATACTGATACCCCCCTTTCCTTGGGAGTTCTGAAAAGTTGATTTGCCACTGCTGTACAGGCCCATGGCCTCTCCCAGTCTGACCGAGTTTTGGCCCGGGGGTATTTTGAGGTTAGTCTGGAGGCAGGGATCACATTATCAGCTCACCTGAGTGATAGTGGCATATAGATTCCTGACAGTGATACAACAGTCCTTTCAATCAGATGTGTGTGTTCTAGAAAGCCTGTGGGAATTACTACTTCAAAGTCAACACTTCATTCCAGTGCACTCTGTATCACTCGCAGCCTTGGTCATTTTGAGAAAGGAGCCACACTCTATAAAAGGCTTTAAGTAATTAGGCCCTAGTGTGTTTTCTAGTGCCCTTCCTTCACTAGTAAGCACGAAAATGGGAAGGGATTACTAGCTCTCTTTCAATGGTAGCCCACCCCTTGCAGTTGTACGTCTCTTTTGATTAGTATTATTGTATTATGGCTTACCTTCGAAGAAAAATCTGTACCTCACCCTTTGCTGCTTTCTTTGCCTCTCCATCCGCCAGCTCATTTCTTTCCTCCAATTTTAAGCTCACTCTCTGGTGTGCCTTAATATGCTTTTTCAGGTAGCTGAACTGCTTCCAGCAGCTGGATTGTCTCTTCTTTCCCTGTGAGGTCTGCAGTCCCCTCTCCTTCCAGATGGCTCCATGTGCATGCACAACTCTGAATGCCTTTTGCTGTTTCTAAGGCATGGGTCCATGCATTTATCTCAGCCTTCTGTGCACAGGTACATGTTGGTAAGGGTCCAGACTCTATTACCTCTCTGCAGGTAGTCACTGTGAACTTTGCAATGTCGCTTTCTTGTCAGTGAACCAGGTCTCTGCATCATCCGGAGGAGTGTCCTTTAGATCTGGGCGGCTGGAGTAGGTAGCTTCAGTGGTCTCTAGGCAATCATGGTGTACTGCTTCTCCTTGATTCCACTGAGAAAAGAAGCTGGGTTGACAATATTAGTCACCACTATCTCTCCATCATCTTGCTCTACCATGATGGCCTGGTATTTCAGAAACCTCTCTGGTGAAAAGCCAGTGGCCACCCTTTACTTCCAGTACTGCAGACACTGTGTGGGACACTAGCACAGTCATTTTTGTCCCAGGGTAAACTTGTGTGCCTCTTGAATGTTGAGCACAACTGCTGCTACAGCTCTGAGGCAACCTGGCCATCCTTTGGCTGTTGCATCTAGTTGCTTAGAGAGGTAAGCAACTGCCCTCTGGTATGGACCCAAGTCTTGAGCCAATATTCCCAGAGCAATTCCTTGCATGGAAAAATAGAAAGAATGCTTTACTTACATCTGGAAGTTTCAAAGCTGGAGCCGACATGAGGGGACTCTCTAGCTGGCGAAAGGCCCGTGTGGTGTCTCTTGTCCACTGGAGATCTCAGTTCCCATTGGCAATAAGAGCATAGAGGGGTCTGGAGAACAGTCCACAATTATGAACCCACAGCTGGCACTACACTGCCATGCCTAAGAAGGTTTGGAGTTCTTTCGTTGTCTGGGGTTCAGGGTTTGGCATAGGGCTTCCCTGCCTTAAAGTCTGCTGCTCAGCACTCACTTCTTACTCCAGGTAGATTACCTTCTGTTTCACTACCTGTGCCTTTTTCTTTGAGACTCTGCGTCCTTGGAGTCCTAGGAAATTCAAAAGGCTTACCGTCCAGGCTTCTCTCGCTTCCCTCGTCTGAGTGGCTACTAGAAGATCATCTATGTACTGCAACAGCCTCCTTTCCTCTTGTGGAGCTTCCTGGGACTCTGGGTCTTTGCAAGCTGTTCTCCACTCGGAGTGGAGAATTTTGAAGCCTCCAGGCGCATGGACTATGTGAGCTTGTGTTTGAATGCAAAAATGTTCTGGCTGGCTTCGTGGATAGGGAGGCAAAAGAAGGCATCTCTTAGGCCTAAAACAGTGAACCACGTTAGCTCAGGTGTTAAACAAGGTTAGTATGGTCTATGGATTTGCTACCATAGGGTACAAATTCTGTGTTATCTTATTGACAGCCCTTAATCCAGTACTACCAGTTATTGGACTGATTCCTTCCTTACCTTCCTTTTGAGGGTACTACTCAGTTCTCACTGGTTGTGTTCTTTCATTAAGCTTGATGGGGGAGCATCCCATGAGGGAGCATCTTTCACTCTCCCTGGTGCAGCAGAGGCCCATACCCTTGAAAACACTTATTTACTTATTCTAATATTTCCTTACTAATGTCTTTCTTAATTTCAGTGTCTGTTAATATTAAGCCTAACATCTTTATATTATTTGCCTCCAGAGTAACCTTTCTCACTTGAGAATGTTTAGCAAATTGAGCGAATTGTACAAAAGTTTTTAGGTACACATAGTACACATGTTAATTTAAAGGTTTGCAAAAGTATGCCTTCTCAGACTGGCCAGTTGTTCATTCTCCACACTACAACATAAACATTCTCCACAGGTACTAAAGCTTTATTTAAAACTGAACACATGACCCGTGTGCTGACAAAAATTCTTCCCTTTTGGGAAGGTTACCTTTACCCCTCCTCCCTTACCTTGGGAGGAAGCCTTTACAAATCATATGTACTCATTTTGCGAACTGTGATTGCTTCGCATTTCAGTGTGATAATCCTTGCCTGATTTCATATGTTGCTATCTTATGCTGCTTTCTCTTTGCCTTGTTTTCCTTTTCAAGGGCCAAGACCAGAGAGCAGTCTGATCTCACAGTCTCTTTGTCATTCTGGGTGATTTCTTAAAACAAAAGACATTTCAGCATACAAAAACTATCCCATTTATCTTCCTATTATAAAACAGTACTAACAGCAATGAAGCACTATAAATCTTTTATTTTCTGAGCTGCTCTTACTGGCAACTTCCTCCCAGCGAGCCCCTCCCAAAAGGGGCTAATTTAGGAACCTGTTTGCTCTGGTCAGTTCTCATTATTTATTTCTCCTTGCCCTATCTCGCTTCCATTTGAACCTTTTTACAGACCTTCACAGTAGTTTCTCAGTTTTCCTCCTATACACACAGCTCCAGGCGGCAGGTATCAGATGTGATTCCCACACACAAGCTCTAAGACCTTAGGTTCTGAATCCGCTTGACCAGAAACCTTTAATTTACACTCGGGGCGTGTACCCTGACACTTATTGGAACAGCAAAACAGCAATACCAGTGTTTCTCATAAACACCGCACTGCAATAATACCTGCACATCCAGCTTTTGCTCACAGGCCATTCCCGTGTTCCCTGGGGAGACAGGGCAGCCAGAGCTGTCCCTGTGCCCAGGGCGCAGCCACTGTCACCTCACACAGCCTGCTAGCCTCTTGATGTACCAAAGGCTCCCCAAAATTGCCCGCAAAGGCTGGCTATTCTGTTTATTACAGAGAACTTTAAATCCTTTCAGCGGATTGTTTCCAGTAAAGACTTACTGCAGTACCAACCGAAGTCTCATAAATCTCATAAGTCTCATTAACTAATTCATCTCATTCATCCCTTCTATATAAACTCTGTTTTACAAAATATCAGTCTTTTCTAGTTCTCTTCTTGCACAATCTAATTAAGCACTGTGTCTACTTACACTTGTTTTGCTGCTTTGCAAAAGGGCTGTGCTAGTCACAGCCGAAACTCTGATATGCCCGCAGAGACAGACACACTCACTCCCCCCCCTCCCCCTTATCTCAAATTCACTAGAGCCAAGGCTTGAATTACTATGAGGGGGAGAATTCTTGGAATTCCTTTAACTTGCTTTATCGAAGTTAAACATAAATCACCGTACTATAGTTCTCCTATGTAAAATGCTACTCTTGTTGCAACAAAATCTTAAAATCTCCACAAACACCACTATACAATCTGAGAATCAAATTACCACAATGCAGCGGAAGAAAATCACCACACAAAATCACTGGGAAAGGGCATATTTCTCAAAGTGCTCACTTTTCTCA
The DNA here is from genome assembly GCF_028769735.1 of Zonotrichia leucophrys gambelii. NCBI lineage: Eukaryota > Metazoa > Chordata > Aves > Passeriformes > Passerellidae > Zonotrichia > Zonotrichia leucophrys. The sequence continues at coordinate 63,330 of NW_026992386.1, read as the reverse complement.
ACACAACACAGCACACCATAATTCGGCATTTACTCAAAACAATTTTTCCTGGACACAATCAAAATAACAGCACACAGTCTAGAGATCAAGTCCAAACATCCAAGGCAAAGGAACTCTCTGAGCTCATACTCACGGTTAAAATGTACCAAATCTACACAAATCACTACATTCAAACACGATAAATACCATCACTGACATTCCTCCACTCGCTTCTCCGCGGGCACTTCTCTCCCTGCCCCCGCAGCCTGCTGCAGCCGGCGCCTCTGGCCTCACTCGGCTGCTTCAAACACGGGGAGTACTGACCCCCCCGCACTGTAGGGCACTGTAGATTTACTCTCTTTTGTACACCATACACTTATCACCTGCACGATCACAAACACAGTGCACTGGCCGCACACATTAACCATACAGCAACACAGTGTCCGGACATCACACACACGAACAAAACACACATGGGCTCACCAGTTCTGCTCCATCAGAACTATGAATTCCCAATACACACATACACGGGTTCACCCGGCTTACCCCCAAAGCCGCTAGCGGTCTGCTCTATCAGAACGATGAACCCCGTCTCTAATACAGCTGCTCTATCAGCTGAATCCCATCTCTAATACAACTGCTCTATCAGCTGAACCCATGAACCCAGACGTCTCTGGGTGATTTACTCCCTTTCTCTCCTTCCTCCCCCCTGGGGCCCCATAGTACATACCGTATTCTCCTCCGCAGGCCAGCGGGTCATTGTCTGTCCTCGCAGGTGGCAAGTTGAGACAAGCAGAGCCCCACCAGGAAAAAATCCTGGGGCGCGCCTTGGAGGTCCGTCTATCCCCCCTGCCCCCGTGGGGACAGAGAACTCCTGGCTTGGCTCACCAAAATGTTTTGCGGAGAAAAGAAGAAACCTCACAACTTGTAAAAGTTGTAAAGCCCGGTATGCTTTATTACGACGCGCGCCGGATGCAAGCCTCCCCAAAAGGGCATGCGTACCCCTGAAGATTTCAGACCTCCTTTTATCTCCCTTCCAAATGCATATGCATACAGTTTCACAATAAGTTCATACATATTCATCTTGCATGACACTTAGCACTAATTCTTCTTTATCGGAGGAATTCCTAGGTCGGGGGCAGATTGACCTCGTGGTTTTTCTGTTTTTCTTTCTCTGTCTCCTTGCTGTCTCTGGAACGCGGCCTCTCCTTCAGCTTTAGCTCCACAGACCCTTCACCTCTCCCAGACACTTCACCTAGTTCAGGATGGATCCTTACTCTGTCTCAGTCCAAGTACAAGTATGGGGAGGCCTGGCAGATTGATTACATCACACTGCCCCAGAAACGCCAGGGCAAGCACTACGTGCTGACCATGGTGGAGGCCACCACTGGATGGCTGGAAACATACCCTGTGTCTCATGCTACAGCCAGGAACACCATCCTGGGCCTTGAAAAGCAAGTTCTGTGGAGACATGGCACCCCTGAGAGGATCGAGTCAGACAATGGGACTCATTTCAAGAACAGCCTTATCAACACCTGGGCTAGGGAACATGGCATTGAGTGGGTGTACCATATTCCCTACCATGCACCAGCTGCAGGGAAAGTGGAGAGGTACAATGGACTACTAAAAACCCAGTTGAAAGCTTTGGGTGGGGGATCTTTCAAGAATTGGGAGCAGCATCTGGCAAAAGCCACCTGGTTAGTTAACACCCGAGGTTCCGCCGAAATTTGCCCGCCAGCAGCGATTAGCTCTGGGGAGTTCCGTACCTTCGCCTGTTGCGTCTTTTGTGGTTTACATCATTGCAAAAAGCTTTTCCCCTATGTCTTGCAAGGAGAAACTATGCCAGCACACAAAACATCTCCCATCGTGTTTCACATGTTGCAGAGATGTTCCGTGAGTGTTTGGCAAGAAGAAAAAGAATGTTGTCCAAAACACCTTCTAACCAAATGTTCATGTGTTTGGAAAGGGAGGAGAGTGGTAAGGTACTGTTTTCTATCAGTTTGCAAGCCGCGCACACAATCCCAGTGTTGTGCAGCTTCCTGCTTCACCTTTCCGAAGCTGTCGCTCTCCCCGGCTCCCAGATGCGAAGAAGCGGCTTCCTCGCCCAAAGACGGGTTGCCGGTCACAGTGCCCTCCGGAGCGCGGCTTCTGCTGAAAGGCGCCTGGCAGCAGCCCTTAGCTCCGGGGAGATCAGTACGTTCTTCTTTAGCATCTCTTCTCGTCTACATCTTAGCAAAAAGCTATTCCACTATGTCTGGCAAGGAGAAACTGTGCCAGCACAGAAAACATCTCCCATCGTGTTGTAGAAATTGCACAGAGGTGCGCAAAGTGTTTGGCAAGAAGAAAAAGAAAGCTGTCGGAAACACCTTCCAACCGAATGGTCATGTGATTGGAAAAGGTAGGAGAGTGGTAAGGTACTGTTTTCTATCAGTTTGGAAGCTGTGCACGCAATTCCGGTGCTGTGCAGCTTCATACTTCACCTTTGTCATGGTTTGGGCCTGGTATAGAGCCAGTGCCCCCATGAAAATGCCCTCTCCCTGGTGTCTACTGTGGGATGTGAGCAGGAATAAGCAAAACAGGCTCCAGCTTAAACATAAAAAAAACTTTATTACCTAAACTACAAGAAAAGGAGGAAAAACTATAGGAGGGGGGAAAATTAAAAACCTTACAAAAAAACACTTTCCTTCTCCCCAACCACCAAAATTTCTCAACCTGATACATTCCCCCTAAATCACCAACTGCCCAGCCTTGCACCACCCTTTAGAATACTCAAACTTCAGTCCATGAAGAGTAGAGGAGTCCTTCTTGTTCCATAGGCTTCGTCTGGAAACATGCTGAAACCTCGTGTGCTCCCATGTCACTCGGCACCGCCCGGAAAAGTCCTTTTGCCGCTTGCGACATCTTCCTTCCATGCCCAGTGCTCTCACCACTGTGCATGGACCAGAGCTGCTTTTAGGGCTGTCTTTTAAGGATGCCTTGTCTCACTCAAAAAAGGAACAGTCTCTCCTTTGGGACATCTGTCCCCCCCATATTTTTCCAACCCCCTGTGGTCGAGGGGTCCCCACGATGAACCCTCCTGGTTCTGAGGCACTGCTTCCCCCCAAGTGCAGTCTCTGTGTCACAGGAATAAAACTGAGTCTATGGCTACACAAGAAAAGTCCAGCCAAAAGGCCACTCCAATCATCTCTCCCCACTCAGTCAATCGTCTCCATGTCCTTTGGGCCAGGTTCTTGTCTCATCTCATCTCATCTCATCTCATCTCATCTCATCTCATCTCATCTCTTATCTCCCTTCTTATTCAGCTCCGAGGAGGATCAGCATTTTTTCAAGGTCCCAATCATGTAAGCAAAAGGGTAAAAGTTTCAGTCTCTGTCTGTCCCGGGGCTCCGGCACATCCCACACTCCCTGCGGCTCTGGCCGGGCACCTCCTCCCTCGCTGCATTCCCCCCCTCTCCTTTCTCCTCCTGGGCCGGCTGCTATCACATTCGTCGTCGCCGGCTCTTCCTCATCTCTCTCTCTCTCTCGGGGGGGGGGGGATGGCTGCCCGATGGCTGTCTCTTAGGGCTCCTCAACCTTTCCATCCTCAAGGGCCTCCTCACCTCCCCACTCTGTCCAGGCCCGGGCCTACCGCATGGCTGCCCCTTCCCCGCCCAGCAGCAGTGGCTGGAAGGGGGAGGGAGATCAGACCTCTTCGCCTCTAAGTCCCAAGAGAGCCTCTCAGGGCTGAAGCTCTGCCATTTAACCCCTGTGTATTCTCGGATGTGTGTCCAGACTCCACTGGCCACACCAGGTGCCAGTATAAAACTCCGAGCATCCATTGGTTTGACCACAGCATCCCAGAATTCCAACTTCCTCCTGGTCAAACCACCACAACCTTTCCGAAGCAGCCACTCCTGGGGATCCCGGAGATGGAGATCCAGCTTCTTCGCGCAAAGATGGTTGTGCCGGTCGCAGTGCTCTCCGAAGCGCGACTACTGCCCAAAGACGCCTGGGAGCAGCGCTTAGCTCCGGGCAGCTCCGTACCTTCGTCTTTAGTGTCTCTTGTCATCTAAATCATTGCAAAAAGCTTTTCCACTATGTCGGGCACGCAGAAACTTTGCCAGCACAGAAAACATCTCCCATTGTGTTTTACATGTTGCAGAGAGGTCTGCAGAGTGTTTTCCAAGAAGAAAAAGAAAGTTGTCCAAAACACCTTCCAACCGAATGTTCATGTGATTGGAAAAGGTAGGAGAGTGCTAAGGTACTGTTTTCTATCAGTTTGCGAGCTGCGCACCTAATCCCAGCGTTTTGCAGCTCCCTTCCTCGCCTTTCCGAAGCTGCCACTCTCTCCAGCTCCCGGAAACCTAAAAGCGGCTTCTTCGCGCATAGACGGTTGTGCCGGTCGCAGTGCTCTCCGGAGCGCGGCTTCTGCCGAAATGATCCTGGGAGCAGCGCTTTGCTCCGGGGAGCTCCTTACCCTCGTCTTTAGCTTCTTTTGTCGTCTACATCAGTGCAAAAAGCTTTTCCACTATGTCTGGCAAGGAGAAACTGTGCCAGAACAGAAAACATCTCCCATCGTGTTTTACATGTTCAAAGAGGTCAGCAGAGTTTTTGGCAAGAAGAAAAAGAAAGTTCTCTAGAACACCTTCCAACCAAATGTTCATGTGATTAGAAAGGCAAGAGAGAGGAAAGGAACCGTTTTTAATCCGTTTTCAAGCTACGCGAGCAACCCCAGTCTTGCACAGCTTCTTTCTTACACTTTCTGAAGCTACCGCTCTCTCCGGCTACCGGTGGCGAAGAAGCAGCTTCTTCGGCCAAAGATGAACGTGCCGGTCTCAGTGCTCTCTGGAGGACGGCTTCTGCCGAAAGGCATTCTGGAGCGGCGTTTATCTCCGGGGCACCTCCGTACCTTCCAGTTTCATGTTTAGGCTCGACAATCCAAATGGCATACCTGTAGTAGTAGGGTGGGACATTGAACTGGACTTGCTCCTTTTAGAGATACACTACTGAAAATGTTTCACCAGAATCAGGGCAGGTGGTAAAACATGAAATGTGTCATGAAAAGTAGCCAGCCTTATCCTCTTAGTATTTCTAATTGTGATTGCCAAGAACGAAATGTTTCAACTCGGTGTTCCTGGGTATCACATCAGTAATGGGTACTTCAGCTGCTGTACTTCCCCACTAAAGTTAAGAACAGAATCCAAGGAATTGTGATTCCATGGTCACAATTCACGCTATGGTACCGAACGGTGCCGAAAAAAATGTTGAAGGTGCTTGGGCCAATTAACTTGAATGGCCTATGTAAATCAGCGGCCACTGATTTCCTGAAGGGTTCAACATGTCAGTTGCCTATGTTTTTCTTGGAATTGTTTTACCTTTGGTCATGTTTTTCTTGGGATTCTTTTACCCTTTCCCCATTAGTTCAGCCTCTTCTCTCAAGCCTTTGCTGACATTTCCAATATCTCGGTAGCCTGGAATTGTGTTTTCTTTATTGATCACATCATTATTCCCTTGAAAGGGTTGTTTGCCTCAAGTCTCAGTTTTGCTGGTTTTCTGCTAGTTGATTGTCAGAGGGCAGCAGGTGTTTTGTAAGAGCAAGTACACAATCCCATGACTTGCTTTGCTTTTGATGTGGCCTGTCTAGAAAATGGAATGACTGAACATCTCTGAGAGGCTTTTCTCTCCCCATTAGGTTTCACTGGAAGGGCAGATGCAAATCGTCTACCTAAAGTCTTGGCACAGAAGAAAGTAGTGGTTTGCTGCTGCATATAGCTAGAAGCTTACAAAAGGAAGGCCTTGGGCTGAGGCCCATTACTTTGGCTAAGTAGAAAAGGACCGTGGGAAGGTGAGGCAGCTGAATTAGAGGTAGATCAACAAGTTCTAGAACCCTTGAGTGTTCACAGCCTGGTGCATGGTGGTTGGTTGAATGGTGTTTGTTATGGCTTAAAGCTATAGAAGTGATAAAGGCCTGAGTGTTTCAAAAGCCTGGTTTTTGCAATGAAGAAGCTCACCTTTGCATCTGCCCGGGGACTCTGCATCACTATGCACCATCACTCCCAGTTTGCCAAGGAGATGATCAGTAGGAATGTTGCAGAGCTGCTGTGTGCATCTGAATGGAATGGCAGAGAGTGAAGCGGTGGTCATTTCTGGCTTTAGTACAATGCTGCTGCATTGGTGCCAGTTTAATTGGTTTTCCATTAGTGGCCTTTCTGTCTAGAAGTACACTGCTGTCATGGTTTGAGCTTGGCACAGAGTCAGTGCCTCTATGAAAATGCTTTACTCTGGTGTCTGCTGTGAGATGTGACTAGGAATAAGCAAAACAGGTTCTAACTTAAACATAAAGAATACTTTATTACTTAAAACTACAGGAAAAAAAAAAAAAAAAAAAAAAAAAAAAAAAAATAGGGAAAGATTATAAGGAAAAGGAAAAAAAAAAAAAAAATTGAAAACTTTACAAAAACTACTTTTCTTCTTCTCCACTCTCTGATTTTCTCAATCTAATACATTCTCTCAGAAACACTAACTGCTCAGCTCAGCACGACACTTTAGTATACTCAAACTGTAGTTCATGAAGAGGAAAGGAGTCTTTCTCGTTCTATAGGTTTCTCGTGGAGACACACTGAGAACTTCGTGTGCTTCTTTGTCACTTCGGCACCGCCCGGGGAAAAAAAGTCTTTTTGCCGCTTGTGACATGTTCTTTCTATGCTCAGTGCTCTCACCACTGAGACATGGCCAGAGCTGTTTTTAGGGTGGTCTTTCAAGGATGCCTTGTCTCACTCTAAAAAGGCACAGTCTCTGCTTTTGGGACAACTGTCCCCCCCATATTTTTCCAACCCCCTGGGGCCGGGGGGTCCTCACAAATGAACTCTCTTGGTTTTGAGGCACTGTCTCTTCTTAAATGCAGTCTGTGTTACAGGAACAACTGAGTTTATGGCTACAAGAAAAAGTCTAGCCAAAAGGCTACTCCAAATCATCTCTCCCCATCTAATCATCTCTACAATCTCTGGGCTAAGTCATCTCATTTCTCATCTCCTTTCTTATTCAGCTTCGAGGAGGATTAGCATTTTTGTAAGGCCTCAATCATGCAAGAAAGGGTTAAAAGTTTTCAGTCTCTGCTGTCGGTCTCGGAGCGACTCCCACGCACGCTGCTCACACGCTGCCGCTCCGGCCGGGCAGTCTTCCTCTTTCTCTTCTTGGCTGGCTGCTCTCCTGGGGGGGGGGAGGGGGGGGGGCTGGCTGCCCGAGGGCTGACTCTCTGGGACCTTCCACCTTTCCATCCTCGAAGCCCCCCCGAAGCCCCCTCAACCTTATTTCTGTCCAGGCCTCAGGCCTACCGCATGGCTGGCCCCTCCCCCGCCCAGCAGCAGCGGGCCGGACGGGGGAGAGATCTGACTTCTTCGCTCGACGATGTCTAAAAGGGGAAGTGCCAGGGCAGTGCCTTGCTTTTAACCCCTGTGTATTCTCGGAGGTGTGTCCAAACCCCACTGGCTACACCAGGTGTCAGTATGAAACTTAAAACCTTCATTGGTTTGACTACAGCTTCCCAGAATTCCCACTCCTTCTTGGTCAAACCATGACAACTGCCCAGAGTCTTTCTAGCATTTGATGCCATTTCCTTCCTGTTGTTTTTATACCTTCCTTCAGTTGAAAGGATGATCCAATCTTTACATTTTGAAGATCCCTGTTAGGAAACACTATGCCAGAGGAGTCATCGCTCCCTTTTCTTCTGCCTCCTTTGTCATTTTCAGAGACTCATTTCAAATTTCTGCTAATGTCAAGGATACTGAGACTACTTAGCAGGGTTGACGCTCTCAGCTGCTTTCCTCTTTCATACTGCTTCATACTGGATGTGACTTAAAGGCCTCGTTTTGTCATCTGCATTTTACTGTGATACACAGCTAAATATTCCAGGCCTGTGAACACAAAAAGAACTCCTAGTCTTTTGCAAGAACTACCCGTAGGAGGATTTGTGTTCAGTTTGATTTCTACAGTGTTTCAGAAAAAAGGAGATTGTACTCTCTTCTTGTGTACTCTCTTCTTGTGCTCTCATTTCCCTCTCTCTGCCTTGCATGCCCTAGTTAATCTACCAGCGTGACTCATTTGGCATCATCTCATGGTGCAAATTCTGCATAGTTTCATGTCCTTAGAAATGCTAGTTGCCAAGGAGCCTATCTAAGCATTCAAGGGGCAAAGAATTGTAGGGCTGGCAAGTTCAGGTGCTGAAACTGGAAGTCATGCCATATCAAAGTGACAGAGCAAATCAATTGATCTAGGACTTTCAGCTGGACTCCTCTGAGAATAGCAGCTTGTCAGCAATGACACAGCCATCTTCCCAGCTGTATTCCAGAAAGAGGAAAGGGACACCTTCAATGGTGAATATGTTTGGCATGAGAAAACAGCAAGAAATGTACCGCAAAATACTTTAGTCAGATAAAGCGCGTTTCTCTAGTGAGAATTTTGCACTTGTTCTTTCTTGTCTGTGCCTTTACTTTTCACAGAAGACAGGGGAGCATTTCATTATTACTGTTCTTTTGTTTTCTTTTGCTGGCCTCCCTCTTTCCACCTGCAATTAACAAATTTGCCTTTCTTTACTGGCTTCTCTTTCTTTACTTCTAGAAGATTACATGAGGTCATCCAACCTTATCATCAATGTTCTCAGACAGTGGAGAGAAGTAGAAGGTACAGCTAAATGGATAAAACAAACCCACAAAACTAGACAGGTTTTTACAGTCTTCTGTGAGAACATTAGGACACAAGATGTCTTTGAACTGAGTAATGCTCTATTGATTTAACTTTTAGTCCACTTGTTACTATTATTACACATGTTTGGCCTTTAGTACAGAGCCTTGGAACTAATGCAGGCCAATACATTGGCTAATTTTGTTTCATTTCTAGTGAGGACTTTGTTTCTTAAGGAATAGTCCAGAGAAAGAGCGTCCACAGTACAGTTACGGGTCATAAATTCTGGTACAGTTTGTGCTGGTAATACGTCTAGGAAAGAAAGGTTTTACATCTCTTTTTGACTTTCAAATGGAACCATTATTTGAAAAACCTAAGAGTTGCGGTTTCCCCCCCACCCCACACCCCAAGTACTTCTCTTTGCAATATTACTCAGGGATTACACGTAAAAGCCCACCCTGTAAAATATGTTGCAGATATTTTGCAATAAGTGCAGCTTAGCAGCTAGAGATGATAACGTGGGTTAAATAACATTCCTTCTGCAGTGATGGAAACTCTGTCTACGCAGACATACTCAACAAAGGTTATGATGGCTTAGCTCCTGTGCTCAAGTTAATATGCATTTTAGAACTTCCCAAGAAGGTGAATTCAACCTCCTTCATTGCTCTCTGCTGGAGTCCCAAGAGAATTTCAGTGTGCTTTTTGTCATTTACAGCTGTCACTGCTTAGCTCTTGAACATGAGACTCCCTCATGACTGATGAAAGTTGTCTAATTAAGAGTGGGTCAAAGACATGGTCTTGCTCTAGAAGGAGATGAGAAGGTTTCTGCAGTCTTTGTCATCTCTACTGCTTGTGATTTCTATACAAAACCAGTGGGAAATTTTCTGAAGGCAGTCCAGAAGCTGGCAATATGGACAGCTTACAGCTGAACACTTGCTGCAGTGCAACCGTGGTGACACCAGAAAGGACTTCAAAAATTTAAAAGGGCAAACAAAGCAGTTGGAAGGAAAAGAACATGAACCATTATTCCATTTTTCTAATCTATCTTTCTTTAAATCATCATTTTCGTGCAGTTTCGCGGCTTGCTTTGGTATTCCTCCAAAGGAATCTGAGACAGAGTAAGCTTTTTAATGGAGTAGAAGTGAGAAACGCAGGCCAAGTTGCCTTTTTTGCCATCAAATACCAGTTCTGCTTGAACTACCCTTTGCTCAAGGTGCTTAGCTTACACTAAGAATAGATAAGCACATTTTGATGTGAGCAAATTTTACTGTCATGATGGAGTAAATTTTGCTGTCACTCAGAATTTTACCATCGTCTGAATAGCAATGTTTGTGTCAGAATAGTATTTTGTCTCCTGTATCTGAAGCAGGTAAGCCTTTTGCTGTCAGCAGTGTTGCTTAACCTTTGATGGCATATCCCTCTTCATATCCATCTTCTGCTTAAGGCTTATTAATCTACTTTAGAATTGGCACGTGGAATAAGACTACTTTTCCTTTTTGAAAGCTAATGTCATTTGACCTACTTACAGCAAATAATTCATTAATTGCAAGTCCCCAGCTAGCATCTTTTTGGCATATTCTAACCTTCTAAAGAAGTAACAAAAGCACTCTCCAATACTTGAGTTTCTCAAGCACACAAAATGCTTCCCTCCTTTGCAGTTGGCATTTCTAAAATGAACCACATGTCTGCAGTATTTTAACATGCACCATATTTAGCCAAGTCATTCAAAACAAACAAAAAGCAGTCCCTTCAATTCAGAAATAGTTTTCAATTGTTCTTGAATATACAAACATACCCTTACCGTACGCATTGCATGCAGATTTATTGGTCGTGAAAGCAAACCCTATGTTTCTCTTGTGATAGAACGGTTTTCCACAGTTTTCCACAATTGTTCTTGGCACAGTTTTCTACTGATGTGACTGTAAGGAAACTTGAAGGTACTTCTAAGGTACTGTAGTTAGCAGAAAAGGAGGAGAGGTTGTGCCTTATTTCTGGCTTCCTTTGGTTTTCTTTTTGCTTTTCTTCCTCTTGCTCTTTTTCATGTCACCTTTCTAGATATTGGTAGTTTACTAAGCTGTGCTTTCTGTCGGGAATTCTTGTAAATTCCGAAAGGAACCCAACTGGTGAATAGGCATCTTGTTATGATTTGCTAGCTCCATAGAAAATCTTCCTGCTGCTCTAAAATGCCTTTATTTGATATGCATTTTTATCACCATTCAAATGAAAAGAGAACAGTTCCTCTAGCCACTGCTTTTGTATTGGATTCAGTTCAGTGTTCGCTAACGGTGCAAAAAAGTCCTCCTGGAAGAAAGGATCTGCATAGAAATTGACCAAGACACGTGCTACATGGGTCTTGGAAATGTCTGAAGTTTCTCTACCTTTCTGGCAGTCTGTCTTCACAGCAAGACTTGAGGAGGGCTTTTGCTAGCATTTCTTTGACAGAAAGCAAGAACAAAGCAAGCAAAATGGAGCAGCAAAAGAAGATAGCAGCAAAAGGCACATTATCCCCTCTGTTATTCATGCATCGATGGAGTATGCCATCTATGCATACTAATAAATGGGGACTCCAGACAAAGGAGCAAATGCAGATGAATTTCAGGGAAGGAAATTAGTGGAGAGCTAACTGCAGTCCCTCGACTTCACAAGAAATGGTGTCCGGTAATCCCAACCAGAAGGAAATAGAAGTCCATTTTCAAATGGGTTGCCATCTATGATCCTCTCTTCTTCCTGTATGAAGGAACTGTCTTTTGAATCAATCTTCAAGATGGGATGGCTAAAGACCTTAGATACCTCCAATTTTTATTTTTTTTTCCAGAAGCAACTGTCTCAAAACCTCTTTAAAGCTGACTTTTTCCCTTAAGATGCCATCATTTAAAAGAGCACCTTTTCATTTAACAGGGTATTTCAAACATCATTTACGAATTTAGACTGAAAGTAACACTTTTCCTAGTAGTCTTTCATTTTTTGCAGCTCAGTGCTAACATAGGCAGCAAAGAAGAGAACAGACCACAGCTCTTTCTGGAGCATCTTGAACAAATGCCCTTGCTTATGTTCTAATCATTCACTTCACCAAAATACCTAATGATGAAGAAAAGGTTGTTTACATGGCAATGAATGGGTGTCATTTCTCAAGTAGAATTTGTATCACATAGATGATACTTGGCAAACAGCAAATGAAGGGGTTTTCTTCAGCTCTCAGACTGATGTTACGTGTGGGTAATTAAAAGAAAAGATAGCAAGAAGGATATTTTTAACATGTGAATTTAATTACACCCATACCATGGGCATCTGAATCTTGGGAATAGACAGTGTCTGATTTAGAAAAAAATAAAGAATTATCACAGTTTAAAGAAAGATAGGATCATAAACCCTTTGCTGATGGAATGTAGCCTATTCATTGGTTGAAATGAAGCAGGTAGACAGGACATATGAAATATTTTTTTTGTGGATCAAACATTTATTTTCTAAAGTGATGCTGACAGATGGTGAACTCACCAACTTAGATACTGCCATACTGCCAGTAGACAAGGTTGCATAACTTGCTCCATCAAGTCATGCCTTGGAATCATCATCCAAGGGGATTTTCCCTGCATCTGTGAAAATGTGCCTACCTTTTTCACAATATTTTTGCAGCAGCATTGTTAGGCCTGATCAGCTGGTATGGAGGGTGAATTAGCAGCAGCAGCAAGGTGACTGGCCAGGAGAATTTGCTTCAATGGATTTTGATCTCCTGGATATTTTGAAGATCTGCTTCAGCCCTGTTTGTCAAACACCACTTTTAAAGGGTGCTAAACAATTGTTCAGGCTATGGATCACATGAAGAAATATTTTCTGGTGTCTGTACTGGGGCATATGCTGTTTATTCTCTCCCTCAACTTCTCCATCACCTCTCATCTGTTTCACATGAGCTATCGTCAAGGTCCACAGGCTACTTTTCACAGAATCTTCAGGCCTGATGCAGTAAGAATGATGAATAGAACACAGCTGGGATCAATTTTCCAGTTTGGAGAAAATGCATTCTGCACACAAATCCAAGGAGAAGGTGTTGCCCCGATGCCCAGAAAAGCATTCACTACTACTAGTGTTCTAGGTCAACCACAACTTAGTCTGAAAGAAAAGCTTTTTCTCTGAGAGCATCTGAGAGGTTTGCATGAAGCACTGATATCTGACAGATGCAATTTTGAATAGGAGAGGAAAAAGAAAATGGCAAGAAGTTTTTAATTTTACTGGTTTCAATTTTAAATTCCGTGCACTTTCTCAAAACATGTCAGCTCAAATGCCCATCAACATCTTTTAGTCATCTGTAAGTCAGTACTCATATAAAATGTGCTTCAAATCAAAAGAATTTCAAATTTGCACTCCAAGTTTCTATGCCTAGATTTATGATTTCCTACACATATTAGATGAAAGGAAGGCCTTTTTTACTGTGGGAATGCTGGAACACTGGAACAGGTTGCCCAGAGAAGTTGTGGGTGTCCCATCCCCGAAAGTATTCAAGGTCAGGTTGGACGAGACTTGGAGCAGCAACAAAGGAGAATCTTGATGGTAGAGAAACAAAGTTGGACTATAGAAGAAACTCGGATTGAAGTATAGGAGCAAGTTTTCTCTCAGCTCTTGGGGTAAATTCAAAGTTGTACAAAATGACATTTATCTGTGATTTTCACTACTGTAACAGAAAGGTTCATGAAAACTGTACAGAAGATAGCAAATTTAAAAAGAGATAAGAATTACAGCATAAAATCCATGGGATGGGTTACAACATGAGACACTCTAAGAGAAAGTCTCTGTGTTTCAGCACTTCATCATGGTAAGATTTCATGAAGTGCCAAAGAAGGCAGCAAAATATCATTTGGGACATTATTTACTGGAGTTCAACCTGGCCATTAGTAGGAATTGGGTTTGAACATCATGTAGATATACCACACACACTTTCCCTTCACTGAAAAATTACTGTTTACAACGAATAAGCAACTGAGGATCAAAATTGATTGAAAGCATCTTAAACATGTCAAGTATTTCATTGTAGATGATCTGTGATCCAAATACTTCTTCCACCTTAGAGAGGGACAAAACAATCCTTCTATATCATGATGGTTTAAAATTGTATCAACCAATGTTTTGTGCTGAAGAGATATCATCTATTTTTTTCTCGTTTTCTAAGAAAATATTCCTAGACATACAACACGTGAGAACTAAGTAATTTTAAAGAAACAAATGAAATGAAAATATTTTGTAAATAGAATTAAATGAAAAGCTGTGTTTTAAATAGGAGCTAAATATTAAACAGAATTTTTGTACCAGGCATTTGAATTATTGCACCAGCACTTTTGCCCATAAAGAGAGGCATTTAGCATTTCAGTCTTTTCCAAGGTGTTCATGATCTGCTATGCTGATCTCTGTGTGTGCCTAGGTGTGTGTGGAAGGGGGGGCATGTGAAGGGGAGTGTGTATGTTTGCTTAACACTTGTTGTGGCAGATTCATGCCTCAGCTCCGCATTTTGTTTTAGAAAGGTCACACAGAGTGGATATGAAGTTTAATATCAACAAGAGATCAATTCCCAAATCATCCATTTGACTTTACCTTATAAATCATGTGCTTTATTGCATATTTTATCCAATATACTTTCAAGCCAGATGGAGGAAGGAGAATGTGGGAATCCCTCCACCATCTTGAAACTTTTATGCAAGTAGATTTTCAAGAAAATCATCATTTCTCTTTTAAATATGTCTGGAACAGGCATGATGCTAGTGTCAACCTGTTGGAGCTTTTGTTGCTGGGAGAAGTTGTACAAAAGGAATGGCTTTTACATTGACCGGTTAGTGAATCAAGCTCAGGAGTACATTGGAAATTCAACTGGGGGTTCCTTTTCCCAGCAGACTACTTCTAGAACGAGCTTGTACACTGAAGCTGACTCTTTTGCTCTCTTTTTGTTTCTTTCCTATTTTCTTGGCTTCTTTGCCACTATCTAGACAAATTTGGAACTTTTTTCCCAACTAAAATTGTTTCAATAGTCTGATCGTGATAATACATTTTTACAAGGAATTTTTAAAATCTTTCCTCGAGTTAGGAAGGTCAAGAACTTAGGTCTTTTTCTTCCCTTATCAATATTGCAATGAAATTGATAAATAAAGACCAACTCTTTATTTTTGTTTTTAACCCAAGTAGATAATTCCCATACATTAATCCATTTTGTGGACCAATATTTGCCATTCTGATGTAAGTTGTCACTTCTTAACAATAGACATTCTGTGACTATGTTGACAACACTTTGGGTGAAGATCCTAACTGGTCTTAGATACACATAGGGAGAAATTTGCTCAGCCAGTGTCAGTCTTAAGCATGCGTATCAGAAGATCTTTCTGTAGCTGGGAATTTTCCCATGAAAGGGATTCAGTTAGGGAAGAGACACTTGTCCCAGAGTTTTACATTCTTCTTGAACTCTGCTTAAGGAACTTAGATCCCATGTCCATTTGGATCTCTGTCTGCACAGAACTTTGACATGCCAGTGCTTGAAATGCATCTTGAAGAGAATTCACTAGCACAGAATGAATGAGAGTGGAAGGGGTTGGTGGGGCTAACCAGGCCCAACCCCCCTGCTTAAACCAGGATACCTAGAGCCTCTTGCCCAGGATTCTATCTGGGTGTACTTTGAATGTCTTCAAAGATCCAGGCTCCACAATCTTTCTGGGCAGTCTGTGCCGTGGTTCAGCCACCCTCACAGTAAAAAATCATTTGGTGATGTTCAAAGGCAATCTCCTGTATTTCAGTGTGTGCCCACTGCCTCTTGTCTTTTCACTCAGCATCACTGAAAAGACACTGGTTCCCTCCCCTTTGCACTATTGCTTCCGGTATGTATGTGTGCTCTCATGTAGAGATATGTCAAAAACCTCCCTGAAGCACAGGCAGACAATATTCCCTTCATCTACAAGTCAAGTTGATTCATCAGAGGAGTTTAAAGAGATGTTCAGCATGAAATTCCCATGGAAAATCATGCTAATTACATTATTTGGTCATCTTTCATGTGCCTGGAAAGGTTTTCCAGGAAGAGCTGCTCCATCAACTTCCTGGGGATAAAAAAGAGGCTGGCTGGATTGTACTTTTCCGAGTCCTCCTAATTGCCTTATTTGAAGATGGGTGTCAATTGCTTTCATCCAGTCTTTAGCCTCTCCTATCCTCTACATCTTAGCAAAAAGCTTTTCCACTATGTCTGGCAAGGAGGAACCGTGCCAGCAAAGAAAACATCTCCCATTGTGTTCTAGAAGTTGCAGGGAGGTGTGCCGAGTGTTTTGCAAGAAGAAAAAGAAAGTTGTCCAAAACACCTTCCAACCGAATGTTCATGTCTTTGGAAAAGGTAGGAGAGTGGTAAGGTACTGTTTTCTATCAGTTTGCAAGCTGCGCACACAATCCCAGTGTTGTGCAGCTTCCTTCTTCACCTTTCCGAAGCTGCCACTCTCTCTGGCTCCCGGAGGCGAAGAAGCGGCTTCTTCGCCTCAAAGACGATTGTGCCAGTCACAGCGCTCTCCAGACGGCGTCTTCTGCCGAAATGTGCCCGGGAGCGGCGTTTAGCTCCAGGGAGCTCCTTACCTTCGTCTTTAGCGTCTCTGCAGCACTATTGCCAATCTACATTAGATTGCTTCCCTCATTGGCCAGTTGACCCTGCCCATCCAAATTGTTCATCCCTCATCCTCCCTACTGGTTGCTGCCCTTTGCTCTGCCCTTTGCACTGCCCCTGTGCCCTCAGATCATGGGCTGCTTACTCCATACTTAAGTCTGTGTACACCACATGGTCATGTCTTTGTCCCTGATCCCTTTGGCATGGTGGATACAATAAACTTTCGCTGGAATACATCACACAAAGACCCTTCCTATTTTTTCTCTGCTGAGCTATCTGTGGTGTGTGTGCTTGCATGGATTTGAAGTTACTGTTCTCTTGCCTTTACTCTGAGCAGCTTCTGAAGAAGACTCTTCAAGGAAGGTTACCGCATTTCTACCATCCTGCCATTCTGCAACAGGGTGGAATGTCTTGGGGTAACTTTATGATGCTTGTGTCCCCAATTGTCTGTTCTTTTTGTGCTGGATTTTAAGTTCTGCACCTTTACGACTGGTTCTGAGAGTGAAGGGGGTAGAGAAGAAGCATACACTTTGTTTTCAGAAACTGCACTTGCTCCCCCACATTTTCCTCTTCTTGGACAGTGTTGTCTGCAAAACAGTGGGACAGAGCTCTCCTTTGCTTTTTAGTTAGTTTTTTTAGCTTGCTGAGGCAGAGAAGTTCCCCAGACTGTGGCTTTTCTACTTTTTGGAACTGATCGATCCTGCTCTGGACTGAAGAACTCAGAAAAACACCAGGAGTTTACACCTGTGGCCCATTGGGCCTGAGCCAAGGCATTTTTCTAGCACTGGAGGGACTGATAAGAGACTAAGAGAGTCAAGCTATACTCCACAACAGGGACTTTCTGAATTTGCCACGTCTTCAGAACAGTGAGAGGTTTTATTGCTTAATATTATTAAATTTTTATGCTCGTGAATACTTTGCTTGTTAAATAAACAGTTTTTTTCCACTCTTCTCCAAGGAAATCTTTTCCCAAACCAGTTGCTGCAGGGGCCACTTGGATTTACTTTCTAGAGTGACTTCATTAGAATGTCTCCTTCTAAATTTGCCCTAAACCAGGACAGATGAACAGAGCTCTATCAGGGTAGTGACAGTTTTCTTAGGTGCATTTGGTAAAAAAATATATTCTGAGTAGATTTTTCTGTCTTCCTATTAAATTATCTTATTAAAGCTGTCAGATAAGGTGCAGTTGCAAATAAAAAAATGTGGACTGGTAAAGCTGTTGCAATTCTGTCTGCTTTTGCAGTGGAGATTTGTTAGCTAATTATATCTAAGTCTTGAATAGCTTCTACAGATAACGGTGGGGAAGTCAGGGTCTTCTTTCACATGAGCAAAAAACATATTTAACTGATGAGACGCTAAACCTAGCATGCCTCTTAGCCAGTGTCTTGGTTTGAAAGAGCTGTCTGCCAAGGAAGGTGTGAACCTCCCTTGGAATAGAGAACATGACCCCCCTCTCTTCAAATATTATTATAACTTTGAAATTTAGAGGCTTTCAGGCAAAGATATGGGAAAAGGAATAACAGATCATTACTAGTATGTATAACAAGGAAAAAAACAGCAGCAACTATGACGGCAACAACAGAACCAGAAACCCAGTAAAAACCTTCTCGGCTGACGGCACTTCACCTTTGGTGTAGTAATAGTCACAGCCTGCAGGGGCGCTGGCAAGCTCCCAGTGGGCAGGGCAGGTGCCATGATTCCTCTGCAGCTCTAGGGGGCTCTCTAGTGCAAGTTTGGGGACCATGCAGTAATGGTGGACTTGACCAGGAAGGGATGGGAAAGGGGCATGCTTTACAAACCCCCCAGGGGCAGCCAATCCCAGTGCCCCAGCAGGACTCTTGGAAGCAGCAAGATGGAGCAGCAGGAATAAGCAAAATCCTGGAGTGGTAGATGAGATGCATCAGAAACTATGCAGCTGTAGCTGGAACCACGGGACGTCTCAGCAGGCAGGGGGAGTGGGGCCTACAGTGTAGCAAAAAACCCCAAGAGCAGTGCCGAAGACAAGGTGGAGGGCTGAGCAGTGGCCGCCTGGCTCCTGAACATGGCAGAGAGAGGCTCCCTTGGGGAGAAAGGGGCTTGGGGATCCCAGGGCTTTCCCTTCAGGGGTCCAAGCAGATGGTGAGGGGTCCTTTGTTTGGTGAGGTAGGGTGTTAAAAAGGTCCCAGTGCAATGGCCGCTCCTATGAGCAGAACTCCACTCACAGTAGAAAATAGGCAGCAGGAGACAGAACCCCACAGTGGTGATGAATTCTCCTCACAGTGACCGCAGCCTCTCTCCCGACTGAATGCTGAGAGCACAAGAGAGGTAGGAGCTGCACCTAACCCTTTTTCTCCAGCCCACTTATAGTGGTATCTCTGCCCTTCCGAGAGAAACCCCTAGGTAAAAAGAGAGAGTAGCCAGCTGGGCCCCTCCCCTGAGCTGTGTCCACTTCTTTTGTCCCTCTTAAGTAGCCGGTCATTATTGTCTCCTAGCAATATATATGGAAGAAAATTCTTTGAAAGAAACAAAAGTCCTAAACCCCAACATCCACTTAATTGCTCCAAGTAACTTTTCTAAATCATTCAATGGCCTGACATGAGGCTTTAAAGTTAATTGCTGTGGTTTCACATTTTGTTCAGTTAATATCCACCCAAAATATTTTCAAGGAGGGATCTACTGATTTTTTTTTTTTCAGGGGCCACCTGCAACTCATGCTGAGTAAGATGCTGAATAGAATCTGGAAGTATGAATCATCCTGTCTGTGAGGAATGACCCTCACTACTCAATTGAATTTTAAAAAATTTAATAAAGGACAATAGGGACAAAATCAATAAAGCAAAAGTAAGAGTGCTGGGTGCATAGCTGTAGCCAGAGGCACAACAGCAAACCATAGCAACTCTTCTTATTTACCCTTTCTATTGCATCAGTTAAATACATATTCATAAAGATTATACATGTTCAAACATTTCTTTGAACTCGTTTACATGTTCCAGGAACTCTTTAGAATGATTTGGCCTCTGACCCACCTTTTTAGAGCATGTGCAGTAATCGTGGATGTGGTTTTGAGGGTCGTGTGTCACCTCCTCACAACGACCCCCTGTTCCGTGGTTTCAGTAGGTGACATTGATGGTCAAAGTGTCAGTAGCAGTGGTCCTTATCACATCTGTTCCTCAAATGTTATCTGACCATGCAGATGGTTTTAGCTATTTCAGTCATTGCATGTTAACCACAAGTACTCTAAATCAACATCAGCTATTTCACAAATATATCTGAGTTATTTTCATTATTTCCAGTTAGTTGCAAAAACAAAAAAAACATTAGTTATAATTTCACAACTACAGCTAATTCTGCAAAAGTTAACATTATATTATAATGGACAACACATAGCATCCACTTTAATATTTGTGAAAACCAAAACTATTATGTGTTTATCACACTCACACTGTTCACAAACTAAAATATCATCCATATAATGATAAATGATATTTTGAGGATACCGAGTCACACAGGGGCCAGGGCATTGGCCACAAAAATTTGACAAATAGTAGGGTTATTTATCATCCCCTGAGGAAGCACTGTACAATGATATTGGCACATGGGACAGAAAAGGCAAAATACTCCTGATCATCAGGATGGAAAGGGATAGTAAAAAAACCAGTCTTTTAAATCAATAACAAGTTCCAATTCTGGGCAACAAAAGAAGATTCGGGGCACTTGCCTACAGGGCACCCATGGGTTTTATGACTGCAGTGATAGCCTGAAAATCATGCAATAAATGCTACTTTCCCAATTTCTATGGGGTCACAACAATAGGTATATTCCAGGGATTAGTAGAAGGAACTATGTATGCTGCCTTTAATTATTTTTGCCCTAGCTGGTTTGCTTAATTACCTTATCAAGTCCACTAGTCCACCTAAACAACTGTGGTGTTCTGTTGGCACATCAGGAGTCCCAGCCATCCTCTAAATACTTCAGTGGACAGATGTCAACATCCTCAGGTCTTTGAACAAAAGGGCTATGTACAGAAAACAAATTTTGCCCAATGGTTTCAATGTTGATATTATCAAGTTCACTGCTTATTTGTCAGCCTGTGAATCCAATGATATTAGCAGTCTGCACACAGAATATTCTTTAATTCTGTGACAGCATCAGAAAACAGTGTAGTTCCTGTAAAAGATAGTTCTCTAACTTCAAGCTATATAGTGGGTTTTCCTTTGAGAGATTTTGATTAAAAATTGTTGCAACCTGTAACCCCAGAAAAGAGACAAAGTATACAAAGTATGAGATCTCCAGGACAAATATTGTGTCCTAGTGATATCTAGCAAAAATAGTGTCCTGGTTTGAAAAGGAAGTGAGTTTTTTGGGAGTTTGTGGTCAAACCAATAGTGCTCAGATTTGAATATTGGCACCTGGTGTGGCCACTGAGGACATGGATATGCCTCTGAGAACACAGGGGGTTAAAAGCAGAGAACTCCCAAGAGAAAGCTCTCTTGGTTCCAGTTGGTGAAAGAGGTCAGGCCGCTCCTGCCCAGCTGTGGGCAGGGGAAGCCATGTAGCTGGAGTGAGGTAGACCAGAGCCTTGGACAGAGAAGGGAGGTGAAGGCCCCTGCAAGATGGAAGGATGGAGGAACACTGAGAGGTATCGGGCAGGCCCCCCCACCCCCCCCCCCCCCCCCCCCCCAAGACAGAGAGAGAGAGAGACTGTGCCTGTGCTTGTGCCATCTTGAAATTTGATATCATGTGCTGGCAGCACAGCTGACTGAGAAGGAGAGGTGCAGCGAGGGCACAGCGAGAAGGTGCCTGGCAGGGCAGTTCTGGGAGTTCTGGGCAGGCAGAGTCTGAGATTTTAACCCTTTTCTTGGACGATGGAAACCTTACAAATACCGATTCTCCAGGATATGAATGAGACAAGAGATAGAGAAGAAATATGCGGAAATGGGCAAGTGTGATGAAAGTCCATGCAAGTGAAAGATGTCAGAAAAAGTTGAGAAGAATCCTAGCTGGGAGGAGATGATGGAGTGGCCTTTGGCTGGACTTTTCTTGTATACCCATGGACAGAACCTTTTTTTTTTTCCTGTGACACAGAGACTGCATTTAGAGGGAGGGAATGGCTTGGAGCCAAGAGAGTGCAGTGATGTTATGTGAAGGAGTGCGTGAACAGAGACAACGGGTGAGGAGGGTGGTGGTGCCCTCTGTCTTCAGGGAAGAAGATCTCTGTTCTCTAGACCCCTTGGCCCCAGAGAGTGAATTTGGGATGGACAGGTGTCCTGAAAGGGAGAGACTGGAGACTGTTGCTTTTTTGGAACTGGGCTTTTGGAGAATTTTGCTCAGACATGGCTTGAAGGAAAAAAGGCCATGAAAATATACAGCTGATTGAAAAGTAAAAGGCAGCTGTAAACAGCAAAGTTCTCAGACACGTTCCTGTAAACAGCAAAGTTCTCAGGCTTGTTTTTAATAACAAGTAAATACCTTGTCCTTGGATAGTGATGGGAAAGCAGAGTGACAAACATGGAGGCCTTGAGAACAGTTAATAACAGGATGAGAAAAACAAGTTTTGGTCTCAATAACAAACCACAGGTATTGAAAACAAAAGGAGGGGTTGCTGTGTAATCTGTAGCCAATGATGACCTCAGGTTTTGCAATATGTATGAACTTAATTAACACGGTTATATAATGTGCATGTTGGATCAATAAATTGGAGTTCGACGCTGATCAAAGGATGGGTCGTCTCCCTTCGCTTCCTCACTGGGCAAAGCATCCTTAAAAGGGGAACCCTAGAAGCAGCCCTGGTCCATGTGCAGTGGTGAGAGCACTGGATATGGAAGAAAAATGTCACAATGGCAAATGTTCTCCGGGCGGTGCCACGAGTGACATGGAAACACAAGAGGTTTCAACAGAGTTTCCAGGGGAAGCCTATGGTACAAGGACTTCTCTCTTCTTGATGAACTGAGAGTTGATTATCTGAGGGGTGGTAACGTGATTGAGAACCCAAGGTTTTGTCTCACTGTGCTATGCTGGAGATTTGGTGGGGGGAGGAGGAGTGTTTTTGGAAAGTTTTCATTCTGAGTTCTCTGTGTTTCTTTTACATATTGTAAGTTAATAGTTTTCTTTTCCCTTTATTCCTAAGTTGGAGCCTGCTTTGCTCTATTTCTGGGCACATCTCACAACAGACACAAGGGAGAATATATTTTCATGGGGGCACTGGCATTGTGCCAGCATCAAACCATGACAAATAGAAAGCCGCTGGAATATATTAGTGTGAGAAATGGCTACCGACTTTTCATAATTTTTGAAAGGTTTATTAAACCTTATCAAAAATACAACAGAAAACTGAATAGAGAAAATGTTATGGTGCTGGGAGCAAAGGATTTTCCCCGCAATGGAGGTTTCACCCTTTTACCCCTCCCAAAGGTCTGTCCATCGACCCTTTTTTCACTGTCCAGTGGTGGAGATCACTTCCTCAAATCCTGATTGGAGGTCAGCTGTTGCCATAGTGACAAACCAACCCTCCCAAACGTCCCAATCCTGTCTGCCTCTTCATAACAACACAAGGGGGTAAAACATAACTATAAACCTATAAAACTTTTCTTAACCTGTTGTGAGAGTCTGTCCAAATTTTCCCTCATCTGCCTCACGATCGTCCTTGGGAGCCCACTGAAGAGAAGACGCCCCCCTGTTGTTCTGGTTTGACATTGGCACAAGGCCAAATGCCCACATGAAGATACACCTTCTCTGGTGTCTGCTGTGAGATTTTGACCAGGAATAAACAAAGCAGGCTCTCACTTGAAAAAAGAAGAAAAGTTTATTAACTAAACTACAAAGACAATTACTAAACTACACACAAAAGGAAGAAAAAGGAAAAAAACAAGGAAAATGAAACCTCACAAAAACACTCTCCTCCTCCTCCTCCCCCCCAAATTCCCAATACAATACAATCCAAAATCAATTCTGGGTCCAGCACCACCCTTTAGAATGCTCCACTTCAGTTCCTCTAGAGGAGAGGGAGTCCTTCCATGTGTCGTGGTGGCCTTTTCCGTCCTTGTTCCGGTGCTCTCACCACCGGACCAGAATCAGGGCTGCTTCCAGGGTTGTCCTTTTAAGGAGGCTGTGTCCAGTTCCAGATAAGCTCAATCTCTCACCTCTGGGACATCTGTCCCCCCCATATTTTATATACCCCCTGGGGCCGAGGGGTACCCACACTGAATCTTCTTTGGCTCTGGGACATTTCTCCCCCTGGACTCAGTCTCTGTATTCCAGGGAAATATAGCTCTGTCCATGGCTGCACAAAAGAGTCCAGCATAAAATGCCACTCCCTCTTCTCCATCTTCCTAACATCTCTCACTCTCTCTCTCTCTGGTCCAGACCTTTATCACTCGCTCATTTCCTTCGTCCTCCTCCACTCTTATCCCTCGTCTAGGAAGGGTTAATGTTCTGTGAAGTTTTCATTGTCCAAAAAAGGGTTAAAAAAACTCCTCCAAGCGGCTGGACTCCTGGCTGCACCCCCCCCACCATCTCCTCAGCCGGGCTGCCTGCTGCCAGCACATGTTTACTGCTTTCAAGGTAACGGCACACAAACACCGGCTGCACTCTCTCGGTCTGTCTCCAAGGTGGGGGGGGGGGGAAACAGGCTGCCCATTACTTCCCGGCATTTCTTTACTTCTTCTTCTTTCCACCCTTGGGGCGGGGGGGGGCCCGGCCTACCTCTCCCGGGCCGGGCCGCATGGCTTTTCCCCTCCCCCAGCCCAGCCAGCAACTGGGCCGGGGGAGACACTCAACTCCTTCACCGCCGGAAATCCAAAGAGGAACTGCCAGGGGGAGAGACCTGCTTTTACCCTGTGTTCTCGGAGGTGGACCCAGTGCCCAGTGGTTGGGCCAGATGGCAATATTCAAAACTGACCACTCATTGGCCCCATCCACACAGCATCCCAGAAATCCTGTTTCCGGGTCAAACCATGACACCTGTCTAGAATATCTGGCTCTGAAGGAGAAAAGTCACACGCCACGGGCCCTGAGACCTGAAAGCTCAGTGTTAAGCTATTGTTTTCACAAGTGTGTTTGCTGTATGCTAAGAAGTAGGCACCATGCCCCATTTGCAACAATCGGAGCTCTGGAAGCTGTCCCACCTCTCGGCCTGGCTGGACTTCTCCTGAGTTCCAGGCGGTCTCCCACAGAAGACTGAGACAGAGTAAGGATCCATCCTGAACTAGGTGAAGTGTCTGGGAGAGGTGAAGGGTCTGTGGATCTAAAGCTGAAGGAGAGGCCGCGTTCCAGAGACAGCAAGGAGACAGAGAAAGAAAAACAGAAAAACCACGAGGTCAATCTGCCCCCGACCTAGGAATTCCTCCGATAAAGAAGAATTAGTGCTAAGTGTCATGCAAGATGAATATGTATGAACTTATTGTGAAACTGTATGCATATGCATTTGGAAGGGGGATAAAAGGAGGTCTGAAATCTTCAGGGGTACGCATGCCCTTTTGGGGAGGCTTGCGTCCGGCGCGCGTCGTAATAAAAGCATACCGGGCTTTACAACTTTTACAAGTTGTGAGGTTTCTTCTTTTCTCCGCAAAACAAGACCCTCACCTGTTTTACAACCACCATGACAGACGGAAATGTGAGAAGCTTCTCCACCAAGGACTGAGACATGAAACTCCTAAAAGGCCCCTCTGCTCCTTCCAAGGACTGGGACTGAAACCCCCAGCCCAGGGGAGGTGTGTGGGGAGGCAAGCTGACCAAAGCGAGATGTTTGCCTGCAGATTGTGACCACTGGACCGAGAATACAATGGCTCTCGCTTACTGCTGAGAACATAGACTACCTGTTACATCTATCAAGCTCATTTACTGCTGAGAACATAGACTACCTGTTACATCTGTTCCCTATTGTATCTGTTTCCCCCCCCCTCACAATTTTCAGTAATAAAAACCTCTGAGTTAGCTAGAGCCTTTGAGATCTCCCCAGCGTAGCAGGCGGACCCTCGGCTGGACTGGACCAAAGGACTTTGTCTCTGCATTGGTAGCTATATCCCCTCTCTCTCTCTCTCTCTCTCTCTCTCTCTCTTTCTCTTTCTTTTTCTCTCCCTTAATCCCTCTATCGCATTTTTGCTGTAGTTATTTCAATAAAACTGCATTTGTTTTGATTATCACTGCAAACCCCCTTGTGCCGTGTTGGTTTTTGCACTCTGAGATCATTCCTACGAACCATCAGGTCATCTGTCCACTAGAACGGACCCTGACACCTGTATACATGATATTTGTCTGTTAATTGTGAGTCAATCATTGCATTACTCATCTATCACACTTAGGCTAAGCAGTAATAGAGAGAAGACGGAGAAAAGAGCTTCAGGCTACCCAAGCCAGAAATATTTTGCTTTGGTTTTCAGCCCATTTCTTTCTCTAATTCCTCCAATGTTACCAAGTAACAGGGTCCCCAGCAATTCCTACCAAGGGGATTTCACCCAAGTTAATGAAGGTTTTACTGTTGCTTTCAACACAAATGTCATTCCATTTGCTTCCCCTGCCTAACTTTCTTATAATACAATTTTTATTATTATTGCTATTTCTTCTTTATTCTGCTGCAATGATTTCTTTGTGTGAACTGGAAACAAATTTAAAATACCACTCAGTTTCATTAATTAATAAAGCTCTTTGAAAAAATATTCACGGATTGTCCTCTGAAGTCCTGGAGAGGCCCCTAGCCCCCCCCCTTCCCGCGTGTAGTGCAGGTGACCATGTCTCCTGGCCCCAGGCGGAATCGGACGTATGCAGCGTGGGGCGGCCACCAGGGCCCGCCTGCTCCCACCGCCGCCGCCTCCTGCGGCTGTGTGAAGCATAGTGAGAATGAAACAGGCGGGGAGCCGTGCCGGGGCCCCGCCTGTGCTGGGACTGCTGCTGCTGTTTCCGGGCGCCCTGCTAGGGCCCCGGACAGAGCTGCTGCAGTCGTGGGGGAAGGGTGAGGGAGCACACCGAGGGCTGCGGAGCAGGGAAGGGGAGGCGCTGCTGGATCAACCCTGACCGACTGGGCAGCCCCCGGGACACGGAATCTGGTGAGGGTACATAACGTGCAAACATTTCATCGCTAAATACCGGAGGGGGGCATACTGAGGGGGTTTCTTAGGCTGGTAATTGACAGGCATGGCCAATAAGATGGGAATATCTCCCTTTTTTAGGGCTTCTTCCCTGCGCTTCTCTATTAATGTCGGAGGTGAATGAGATTGCAGCAGAAAATCGGGTAAAGGAATCATAGGAGTAGGAATATAAGAATTAGCTAACACGTGAGCAGTAGAGGGAAACACAGCAGCCAAATTTTTTTACAGGAGTGAAATAAACGGGGCCAGGAGACTTCTCCTTTTTAATGCCTTTATTAAAAGTGATCAGCTCAGGATTGGGCGGCTCGGCAGGGCTGCAGTCCCCGTCGCGTCTCCCAGGGCGACTCAGAGGAAGAGGATATGCGCAGCTCTGTCCACCAGGGGCAGAGCCGGGGGATCCGGTCCTGGTGGAAGCCTTTAGGGCGTGGTGTCCCTGTCAGATGTTGTTTTCCCTGATTCTGTCCAGCTTGGTCCTGGGGTCGGGACGACACTCTGCTCAGGGCGAGAGGGGTTCTACATCTCTGCAGGCTCAGCAATCGGCTCCTCATGTCCAGACATCACTTTAGTCTCTCAATTCTTATTTGGCTCATTGTTTTTGGGGTTTTCTCTGTGGGTTTGGAGTCGGGGTCCCACAAAGCATTCTGGTGGTGGAGTCACTTTGCATAACCCCTCCTGTTAAGAACAAAAATTCGGTTAATATTTTTTTTGTGAGAAAGAGTTACAGGGACGCAGCCAGATCTGTCTCTGCCAGGGTTCTTAGTGCTTTGTTATTGTAATACCGGGTCGTTGAGGCTTATCTCCTCTTTTGTATTAGTAAAAGGCCTGGCTGGGTGGGGTGGATGGCCCTTCCCCGAGGCAGTCTGCTCTTCCAACATAGGGAAGACACCTGAGAGGGTGGGGGGGGGGTTATGCAAAGTGACTCCAAAGTCCAGAATGCTTTGTGGGACCACGACTCGAAATGCAACGAGAAAACCCCAAAAACAACGAGCCAAATAAGAATTGAGAGACTAAAGTGATGTCTGGACATGAGGAGCCAAGTGCTGAGCCTGCAGAGATGCAGAGTCCCTCTCGCCCGGACCATGGGAGTCGTCCCCAGCGCCGAGACTGAGGGGGACCGCACTGACAAAGCAAGATCTGACAAGGACACCACGCCCTAAAGGCTCCCACGAGGACCGGATCTCCCGGCTCTGCCCCTAGTGGACGGAGCTGCGCATGTCCTCCTCCTCTGAGTCGCCCTGGGAGACACGACGGGGACTGCAGCCCTGCCGAGCCGCCCAATCCTGAGCTGATCACTTTGAATAAAGGCATTAAAAAGGAGAAGAAGTCTCCTGGCCCTGTTTATTTCAGCTAGGGGCGCTCGTCCAGGATAGCCACGCCGCAAGAAGATTCAAGACTGGCCATCTTGGAACTTCAGGACAGCTGGCTACCAGGACCAGAGGGATCGGCTCAGGACCAGCGACACAGAGGAGCACCGGAGCACCGGATTGGTGAGAAAGCCGGTGGCGGGAGCGGGAGACGTGTGCATGTGTGTGTGAATAAGATGAAGGACGGCAGCCGGACCTTCGAAGTGATAATGGACCTCTCAGTACCGCGGTTCCGTGCTTTCGCGAGAAAGCCGGCCGGAAACAGGGGGCGGAGCTTGGAATAAGCGCTAGCGAGTCTCCCAAGGGGGAACAAAGGGCCCCCCCCCTCCGGGCGTGCAGAGGGAATATTTGTATGAGTGGCACGCACCCAAAATAGGCCCTGAAAGAGGGAAGTCAGGCAGATTTGTCAGTCCCGAGAAGGATTCGGGTAGCTCACAAGCCCTGAGGCAAAAGTAAGTCCTGGCACAGGAGCCAGGCAGAAACCCCAGCGAAGGAGGCTGTGGTTTGCTTTTAAGTCCTGATACAGTGAAGCCTAAAAATTGGCGGGTTAGGCAAACTAAAAATCAGGCAGTTGTTTTGCCTGACAGAGGGAGTCAGGCACGACCCGGATTCTTAGGCCGAGGTTTCGTGTGTTCAAGTCCCGATAGATGTAAGACCTGACGTGGGGAAAGTTAGGCAATCAAGAGATTGGGCAGTTGTTTCAGTATAAAGTCCTGAGCATCAGGCAGAAATTTTGAAGTTTCAGTGGAGGAGGCTGAAGCTCCTCAAAGAAGGTTCTTTTTGAAATCACCGGTCAGTAAAGGCACCTTTGGGATTTTTTACTGTTCAGACCAGTAAAATGGGAGGGTGTAATAGTAAAAAGACCGGCAAGAGGCTGAGGGACATACCTCCCAATAGTCCCTTAGGAGAACTGCTAGTAAAATGGGATTCTATAGAGGCCACGGAGGGATTAGATAAAGTGAAAATGATCCATTATTGTATGGAAGTGTGGCCAGAATTAGAGTTACAAGGAGGATAGCCTTGGTGTGGGACAAAGCATAAGTGGATGTGCCAGCTATTAAATAATTATCTGACAGCTCGAGGAGATACTGATCCTGAGCAATTATTGCATGTAGCCTGCTGGTTAAAGAGCGCTGTTGGGGATGAAGGGGTGCGAATTTGTAAGGTACAGAGGAAGGAAGAGGGGAATGAAGGAGGGGATGATAGGACTAGTAAAAGATGGGATCCCCTGGATTATCTGCCTCCTTCTGCCCCTCCACCTTATAATCCTCTTCTTCAAGCACCTCAAATGGCAGGTCCGGTTCTTCCCCCGGCTGCCATCTCACTACCACCTGCTCAGACTCCTCCTTCTACCTCTTCAGCTTCCGCTATGATAAACCCAGCATCTCCTCCAGTTCCTTCTGCACCACCACAAGTGCCTACTCCACCTGCTACATTCTCCACCCCTTCTCCAGCTGCACTTAATATCCACTCAGGCTCTTCTCCCCCTCCTATTGCTGTCCCTTTACCTCCTCCTAGTTGGGACACAAATGTCTCCTCGCCCGATAAACAGCTATCAGCAAATACACCTGCTGATGGGCAGAAAGTTCAAGGTAACCCAGATATCCCTCAAAGTAGTTTGGCATCTGTAGATGGGCCGTACCGTAGCACCAGATCCAAGACCTCCAAGGCAGAGAGACTCTTTCCCCTCAGAGAGGTTCCTATTGGAGGAGTAGTGGGAGGTGTTGGCTTTGTGAATGCTCCCCTAACTGCTTCTGAGGTGAGAGGATTCAAGAAAGAGTTGGTGCATTTACTTGAGGACCCAGTGGGCATAGCCAACCAAGTGGATCAATTTCTAGGTCCAAATATCTACACTTTGGGGGAGATGAATTCCATCCTGAGTATATTATTTTCTCCAGAAGAGGTCCAGATGATTAGGGTGGCTGGCATAAGAATTTGGGAGAAGGATAACCGTCCAGGACCCCAGGTGCCATCAGGCGAACAGAAATTGCCACTAACGGATCACAGCTGGAACCCTAACCAAGAGGAGGGGAGGAAGGCCATGATGGAATATAGGTCTTTGATAATACGGGGAATCAAAGAGTCAGTTCCCAAAGGAACTAATACCCAACTGGCATTTTAGGGCATGCAGGAGAAAGATGAAGCTCCTGCTGACTGGCTTAATCGCCTAAGGCGGAACTTCCAGTTGTACTCTAGAATTGACCCAGACACCTTAGAAGGTCAAATGCTACTAAAAGTCCAATTTGTTACCAAATCTTGGCCTGATATAAGGAGGAAACTGGAAAAGATGGAAGAGTGGCAAGAGAGAGACATTAATGAGTTCTTAAGAGAGGCATTGAAGGTGTATTTAAGGAGGGAGGAAGAAAAGGCAAAGGCCAAGGCTAAGATCATGGTTGCTGTAGCTAGGGAAAGTGCAGGGGGGGCGGGTCCACCACCAGGAGGAGGCAGAGACAGGCCAATACTGGCAGGTGCACGAAGGATTGAGAGACCTCAAGTCCCTTTGAGAGGACGACAGTGTTATTTCTGTGGGGAGGCAGGACACATCAGGAGGTTTTGTAGAAAGCTCAGTCTCGATGAGGCAATAGCCAAGGAACAAGATAATTTAGGAAGGATTCTTAAGGGGGAGGACTAGGGGTGCCAGAGGCTTTTTAATATAGGGGACCCGATGCAACATCTAGAAGAGCCCTTGGTAAACTTTGAAGTGGGACCCCTAAATGAGGAATTTGAATTTTTGGTTGATACAGGAGCAGATAAGTCCTGTCTCAACAAAATACCAAAAGGTATGGAAATTGGGAGAATATTTTGTGAAGTATTGGGTGCGGAGGGGAGACCATTTAGAGCATCAGTGATTGAAGAAGTGAAAATAATTGGGAACTCAAGGCAATGTAAAGCTAATTTTCTTTATCTGCCTAACTTAGAAAAAAGTTTGTTAGGACGGGATCTGCAAGTTCATTTAGTGGTTGGGATTGTCCCAAGGGAAGGGAGGATGGTAGTACAAGTGATGAAGTTATCTCAAGGAGATGTTGCAGAGATAAATCCTGAGGTATGGGCTGAGGGGGGAAAGAGAGGCTTATTAGACATTCCACCCATAACAATAAAAATGCAGGATGATACCTCACCCATACGGGTTAAACAGTATCCGATTTCCCTAGATGGAAAGAAGGGGCTTGCTATAGTCATTGAACAACTGTTGCAAGAGGGAATTTTAGAACCCTGCATGTCACCACATAATACCCCTATACTGGCAGTTAA
This sequence comes from Zonotrichia leucophrys gambelii, assembly GCF_028769735.1. Lineage (NCBI taxonomy): Eukaryota > Metazoa > Chordata > Aves > Passeriformes > Passerellidae > Zonotrichia > Zonotrichia leucophrys. The sequence goes on along the minus strand of NW_026992386.1, from coordinate 32,404 downwards.
GAAAGCTGAAGGGAAATATAGGCTGGTACAAGATTTAAGGGAAGTCAACAAAAGAACCATTGCCAGACATCCAGTTGTGCCCAACCCGTATAGTCTCCTAAGCAGAATTCCAAGAGAACATGCTTGGTTCACTGTTATAGATTTGAAGGATGCTTTCTGGGCGTGTCCTCTGGCAACAGAATGTAGGGATTGGTTTGCCTTTGAATGGGAGGACCTGAGTACCAAGAGGAGACAACAGCTAAGGTGGACCCGATTACCACAGGGGTTCACCGAATCCCCCAATCTCTTTGGACAAGCTTTAGAGAGTTTGTTGGAACAATTTGTCCCTGAAGAAGAAGTGCAGATCCTGCAGTATGTTGATGACCTGATGGTATCAGGAAAAGAAAAAGATCAGGTCAGACAAACTAGTATTAAGCTTTTGAATTTTCTGGGGGAGAAAGGACTAAAAGTTTCCCAAGGGAAACTACAATTTGTGCAATCAGAAGTAACATACCTGGGGCACATAATAGGGGGATGGTATAAGAAACTAAGCCCTAACAGAATTTCAGGTATTTTAGCTCTCCCGGCCCTGAAAACGAAAAGAGATGTGAGAAAACTCCTGGGCTTGTTCGGGTATTGAAAGTTATGGTTAGATCAATATACACAGAGTGTGAAATTTCTGTACAATAAGCTAGTGGATCCAGAACCCCTAATTTGGACAGCTGAAGATGATCAACAATTGGAAAACTTAAAAAACAAACTGTCTTCTGCCCCAGTCCTAAGCTTACCAGACCTCAGGAAGGGCTTTGACCTGTTTGTGAGTGCCGAAGGAGGTATAGCCTATGGAGTATTAACTCAAGAGTGGGGAGGGTGCAGGAAACCTGTGGCATACATATCCAAATTGTTAGATCCAGTGGCTAGAGGCTGGCCAGTTTGTATACAAGCAGTAGCAGCGACCGCAATCCTGATAGAGGAGACTCAAAAATTGACCTTACAAGGAAAAATTAAAGTGCATACTCCTCATGATCTTAAGGCAGTACTGAGACAGAGGGCTCAGCAGTGGTTAACCGATGCTAGAATATTAAAATATGAGATAATACTAATGAACACAGAGGACTTAGAATTTATCACATCAAATGCCCTCAATCCAGCACAATTCCTAATGGGAGAGCCTACAGAGAATTTAGAACATGATTGTCATGAATTGGGTTATCTCCAAACAAAAGTAAGAGAAGATTTGGAAGATCAGCCTCTAGCAACTGGAAAAAGCTTATTCATAGATGGCTCTTCAAGGGTAGTAAATGGGAAAAGAGCTTCAGGTTATGCCATTATAGATGGAGAAACATAACAAATTGCAGAAAAAGGGAAACTATCACCAAACTGGTCAGCCCAAAGTTGAGAAATCTATGCCCTGAAAAGGGGACTGGATTTACTGGAGGGGGACCGGGGAACTATTTATACGGACTCCCCATATGCATATGGGACGGTTCACACATTTGGGAAAATATGGGAAGAACGTGGATATTTAAGTTCGAAGGGAAAAAGCTTAGCCCATGAGAACCTAGTTAGATCAGTATTAGAAGCTCTACAGAAACCTACAGAAATAGCAGTGGTCCATATAAAGGGGCACCAGAGAGGAGACAGTTTTGAAGTTAGAGGAAACCGACTGGCTGATCAGATAGCCAAAGAAGCAGCTTTAGAACCAGGAGATCCAGTAAAAATTTTAAAGGCAAAAATGACACCCGAAGAAGGGGAAAAAAGGGAAGAACCTGTATTCAGTGAAGAAGAATTAGAAGCTATAAAGGATTTAAGGTTACATCAAGGACAACAGGGAGAGTGGTTAACCTCAGACGGACGGGTGTTTTTGAACAAAGCACTGGCTCGGACAGTGCTAACAGAATTACACAAATTAACTCACTGGGGAGTCCAAGGACTATGTGATCATTTCTTAAGGAATAACCTATGCATTGGTGTATATAGCCTGGCTAAAGCTGTTACAAGAGGGTGTGTCATTTGTCAAAAAGTGAACCAGAAAGTTATGAGAAAAGTAGCACCTGGAGGAAGGGAATTAGCCTTGAGACCCTTCCAAAGCATACAGATAGATTTCACTGAGATGCCCCCAGTGCAAGGGTACAGATATTTACTGGTTATGGTTGATCATCTCACACACTGGGTAGAAGCCTACCCGACCAGAAGGGAAACAGCTCAAGTTGCAGCAAAAGCAATCCTAGAGAACATTATCCCCAGATATGGAATGGTGAACACCATAGACTCAGACCAAGGTCCACATTTTGTGTCCCAAACATTACAAAATATAGTTGGGGCTTTAGGAATGAAATGGAGGCTGCATACTCCGTGGCATCCCCAGTGTTCTGGGAGGGTGGAGCAAATGAACAAAACCCTCAAAAATGTGTTAACTAAATTGATTGAAGAGACATAAATGAATTGGCTGAAATGTTTGCCCCTAGCGCTATTGCGCATCAGAACAAGACCTCGGTCTGACATAAGAATTTCACCTTATGAAATGATGTTTGGGCTGCCATTCTTGCTAACACCTTATAGCACAGGAGACTATCTGGAAGGGGAAGAAGCTACCAGAAAGTATTTGGAAATAATTGGAAGAACTCTGGAAGGACTTAGAAAGAAAGGATACCTTCCTCAAACTTCCCCTCTTGACACAAAAGTTCACAACATTAGCCCAGGAGTTTGGGTTTTGATAAAATCATGGAATATAGGAACACTAATGCCTAAATTTGAAGCCCCCTTCCAGGTGCTCCTGATCACTAATTCAGCTGTGCGGACCAAAGAAAAAGGTTGGACTCATATTACAAGAATAAAGGGGCCAGTCACACCCCCAGGTACGGGACCAGAAACAACAACAGCCTTTCCTTCTGGCATTGGGCCAGAGTCCACACCACTCTCACTCCCCAGCACTGGACAAGATTCAACTGCTACACAAACTAAACCACCTGAGTATACTGTGATAAAAGGACCAAAGGATTTAAAGTTGACTCTTAAAAGGAAGAGTCAAAAAGACTGAACTGTATGGGAAGACATTAGTAAAATGTTTCAAGACTGTTTTGTGTAAACTGTGTTAGTCACTCTCACCCCCTGGCAATAGACCAAGATTCAACATCAGTTTTTTTCCCTCTGGCATTCTGGCATTGGACCGGACTCTACCCCTTTCTCCTTCTGGCATTGGGCCAGACTCCCAGTTTTTCCCTCTGGCATTGGGCGAGAATCCACACCACTCACCTCCGGGCACTGGATAAGGATTCATCCACATCACAAGTTAATTCACCCGGGTATACTGTGATTTAAAGTTGACTCTCAGGAGGAAGAGTCAAAAAGACTGAACTGTATAGAGGAAAATTGGTATCAGAGTTCTAATATTGCTTAAAATGTTTCAAAACTGTTTTGTGTAAATTATGTTGGTAAAAAGTTTAAGGCTGTAAATAAGTAATTCTAGTTTAAGTTCCCCAATATACTTCTAAAGACTCCAGGTGAATCCTCTAGGGAACACTCCCCTGGGGGGGAAACTAAAATTTGTAGGGAACAGACCAAGAGAGGTTTAACCAGAGAAGCGGGTAGAAGGGACTCTAAAGAGCTTGGAAGCTTCTCCTCAGGAAAAAATTCCCCAAGAGGCAAGGCCGGGTGGGCAGGCTGTGCAAGATGACCCATACCGGACTCTTGGGAAGGGTAGTACTGATGGCTCTGATTGCTGGTGATGCTCAGGGGAGCCCAGGAGGGCCGTGCAGTGAAGGCTACCAACCCCGCTATGAAGAGGAAGTGAGCTCCTTGTCGAGAGTCCACATCAGTTCTAACCCTGATTGTGTTAACCTCTCTCATTTGGTCCTTTATCAGAAAAATAAGAGAGTGTATTGGATAGCCCAGAATACTGCCACTTTTAGGCAGCCTCTCCTAGGAGAGTGCCCTATAGAGGTAGCCTGGTTGTGCTTTGAATGTGATGCTGCTGAAACAAGCACAGCAGATCTAGTAAAAAGCAAAGAAATGGTGAAAATGGTAAGAAAAATTGTTTGTTACAAGTATTTATATGAGTGTACTGGAAAAGAGATAAACCCCTTTTGGAACACATTTCAGGGGAGCTCTAAACCCCTAAGTTTGATCTCATCTGGCAACTGCATTGCTAGGGTGATAAAACCAATTTTCGCATTACTCAAAGAAACTGGATCAAGTTTGGGAGTTCCTATATATAATGATTTGGGAGAAATTAAACAAAACCGGGAAAGTGAAATAGAAATTGAGAAAATCCAAAATTGTGAAAGCCAAGTTCGGATCCCAAAATCTGTGTTGAACAAAGTCATCCGGCTCCAGGCAGTATTAAAAACAAAGAATTCAATTATTAGGGACATTTCAAACGAAATAAAAATATTAGCATGTGCAAATAATCAAGATCAAACTCCTACACTTGATCCCAGTGGGTGGGAGAACTTGGAGATTTTCAGAAGACATGTATGGGAAAAGGTAGTTTTTCTCAGTGTGTGTAGACTTGGAGGATGGCTCTTTTTACTATGCTTATTTATCTGTTTTAGTAAAACAGTATTGGCTGTACAAACCAACCTGATAAAACCAAGAAAAGTAACAAGGTTAAGTAACCATGATTACCAAAGTGCACAAGAGATTTATAGTAGATTCAAGACAAAAAATTGTGAGTTGATGCGAGCTTAAGAATTTAAGCTCGATCAAAGAAAAAGAGGGGAGACTGTTATGAACAAAAATTCGGTTAATATTTTTTTTGTGAGAAAGAGTTACAGGGATGCAGCCAGATCTGTCTCTGCCAGGGTTCTTAGTGCTTTGTTATTGTAATACCGGGTCGTTGAGGCTTATCTCCTCTTTTGTATTAGTAAAAGGCCTGGCTGGGTGGGGTGGATGGCCCTTCCCCGAGGCAGTCTGCTCTTCCAACATAGGGAAGACACCTGAGAGGGTGGGGGGGGGTTATGCAAAGTGACTCCAAAGTCCAGAATGCTTTGTGGGACCACGACTCGAAATGCAACGAGAAAACCCCAAAAACAACGAGCCAAATAAGAATTGAGAGACTAAAGTGATGTCTGGACATGAGGAGCCAAGTGCTGAGCCTGCAGAGATGCAGAGTCCCTCTCGCCCGGACCATGGGAGTCGTCCCCAGCGCCGAGACTGAGGGGGACCGCACTGACAAAGCAAGATCTGACGGGGACACCACGCCCTAAAGGCTCCCACGAGGACCGGATCCCCCGGCTCTGCCCCTAGTGGACAGAGCTGCGCATATCCTCCTCCTCTGAGTTGCCCTGGGAGAAGCAACGGGGACTGCAGCCCTGCCGAGCCACCCAATCCTGAGCTGATCACTTTTAATAAAGGCATTAAAAAGGAGAAGTCGTCTCCTGGCCCTGTTTATTTCACCTCCCTCTAGGTCTCTTCTCCTCACTGTTTGCGAAGGTCCCCACCCCTTACTGTCTCGGAGAAGGGCCATTACCTCGCCCCAGCCAGGGCTTTTACTAATACAAAAGAAGAGATAAGCTACAAGGACTCGTGATTACATTAACAAAGCACTAAGAACCCTGGCAGAGACAGATCTGGCTGTGTCCCTGTAACTCTTTCTCACAAAAAAAATATTAACCTAATTTTTGTTCATAACAAGGAGTTAAGGGAGGAAAAAGATCAGGCTTTTTTCTCAGGATCGGTAGGACCAGGATCAAAAGTATTGCCAGGCCTCTGAGAGTAATTGTGTCCCAATTAGGTGGGCACTTCTGCATAAACATTGCCAACACTCGAAGCAGTCTCCAAATTTAAAATATCTGTGACAGAGTGCTGGCAAACTTGCTCAGCAGGCTGCAAAGTTTTTAAGTCAGAATACACAGTTTTTCACGTAACTAGCATATGGTCAGTCATAGGTTGCGCTTGTTTTTTCTGGGCCTCTAATATAGCTCCCACCTTTTCCCACACTTTAGGAACTACGCATGAACCATGGGGCGGGGGGGGGGAGAGGAGGGACGAGACATTAGAATTTCTATTCACCCATATTAATAAAGCAGTTAACTTAACTTTTGGGGTTTTTAAACCCTGTTCCTTTTAAATTCTATGTAAAATTTCTAAGTAAAGCTTATGCTCGTGGAACGTAGAGTGTCCCATAGCTCCGCATTGGCAGTCTCACATTGTTGGCGATGGAGAGAGACGGGAAGACTGACTCAGTGATCAGAATCTGATTTTATTGTGGGATTCAAACACTTATATACTACTTAAGGGAGACTAGTGATGTGTACTACAATGATTAGGTTGAAATCACATATACGAACTTATGCATATAACAACATCTCTTGCTTGCAGAGTTTAATACGATTTTCTTTTTCCGGTAAACCTGTCTAATTAAATCTTCTTGCTATCTAGGTCTAATTTTCAAAGTTGCGTTTGCTTTTGCCAAGGCATCCTGTTATCAAATCTCTTACGTTAATCAGGTGTCCCCCAACATTCCAATATCACATGTCCAGCAGGTAGAGACGAGGTTTGGTGATCCCCTGCCACACAGCCAAGTTCTAAGTTGACAGAATTGCTTTATTAAGCGCACACCAGTCTTTATATGTTTTTTTGTGTGTACAAGTTTAGGATCAAACTATGCAGACAGAGATTAGGAGACTAACCCATCATGCAAATAAATGGCAGAGCAGATAGTCCTTGCTCTTTTCTCAGACACTCTCACACATCCCACACAGTCTTAGCAGCCCAGTGTCTTGGTCTGCTTAACTGAAACATTTTCACATAGGTATTTATGGCTGCAGATGATCTTTGATATGTACTTTCTCATGGAAAAGAGGTGCTTGTTAAGATTGACCAGGAGCAGCTGCTTCTACAGCTAATGTGATTTTCTCCATTCCTTTAGTGGCAGAGTGCAGGCCTAAGTTTGTTTTCATCTGGAGGGGCATGCAGTATACTTGGAATTGACTGCCCCAGGGATGGAAACACAGTCCCATCATTTACCATGGACTGATCCAGAGCGCACTGGAAAAGGGTGAGGCTCGAGAACATTTGCAGTACATCAATGACATAATCGTATGGGACAACACAGAAGAGGAGGTTTTTGAGAAAGGGGAAAAAATAATCCAGATTTTCCTGAAAGTGGGTTTTGCTATCAAAGTTAAGTCAAGGGACCTGTGCAGGAAATTCAGATCCTAGGGGTGAAGTGGCAAGACAGACACTGACAGATTCCAACAGAGGTAATTAATAAGATAGCCACTATGTCCCCACCAACCAGCAAGAAAGAAACACAGGCTTTCCTAGGCACTGTGGATTTTTGGAGATTGCACATCACTAAGTTCTCTCTACCTCATGACAAGAAAGAAAAATTATTTCAAGTGGGGCTCTGAACAATAGCAAGCCTTTGAACAGATCAGACAAGAGATAGCCCACACAGTACCCCTTGGATCAGTCAGGACAGGGCAGGATGTAAAGAACGTTTTCTACACCACAGCCAAGGAGTGTCACATATAGGTAAAACCTTACAAAAGAAGGGCCTTGTAAAGCCATGCTTCAGGCCTTGTTACTTTGGCGAAGTATAGCTAACAGCTAGCCTGTCCCATGAGAACCTGCAAGTACATCAGCTGTTGATCATGAAAACTATCCGACACCTGTGAAAATAAGTCTATTCTGTGAGAATCCATGAAGAAAATATGCAAACATCTGTGAAGAAGAGAGCCTTAGCACATATGCACACAAGCACCTACTAACCAATGAACTGAGTGGCAAGAAATTTGCTAACCAATTAGAATCAAACACGGTGCCTTCTGATAACCCTATAAATATGAGATGTGTGGAATAAAGATTCAGCTTTTGCTGCTGGAACTTTGAAGTGTTGTGGCCATCTTTGTCCATCATCACAGCGACAAGGGAGAATGGTCCTTCGTGGAGCCTCTGGCAGAAGGGCAGAAGGTACCTGGGGAGACTCAGGGGTGACTGCTCAGGTCCTGGAGTTGGGCATGCAGACGATCTGAGGCCAGCTACACCCTATCTGAAAAAGAGATTCCTGAAGACTGTGAAGGGGTTCGAGCTACCTCAGAAGTGATTAGCACTTGAGCACAGCTTCTTCTGGCAGCAGGACTACCGGTGCTGGGCTGGATATTTAAAGGAAAAGTCTCTGCAACACATCATGCCACTGATGCTACCTGGAGTAAAATGGATTGCCCTCATCACACAGTGAGCTCAAACAGGAAATCCAAATTGCTCTGGGATCTTGGAAGTCATCATGAACTGGTCAAAGGGGAAAATTTTGGACTATCATCTAAAGAGGAAGGAGAGCAGGTGACACATGCTGGGGAGACCCCACCATATAACTAGCTACTAGAAAGTGAGAGGAAATATGGTCTCTTCACTGATGGATTCTGCTATATCATAGGGACCAGTAGGAAATGGAAAGAAGCTGTATGGAGCCCTAGGCATTGAGTCATGGAAGCTACTGAGGGACAAGGTAGAATGAGTTATGTTGCAGAGCTGAAAGCCATCCAACTGACTTTGGACATTTCTGAGCAAGAGAAGTGACCAACTCTCAACCTCTACACTGACTCATGCAATCCATGACAGTTTGTTGTGGTTTGTAGGCTTATACTACAAGCACATGCTCTGGATACATTTTTGCAAGATCAATATGTAAATAGTTGGATTTGGTTAGCCTCTACTGTAATTAACTTCTATGTCTTTTGTAGTAAGGAAAGGTTATGTTGAGAAGAAACTGTTAAAATCAGAACAATGGCAAGGAAGACGGTAGATGTTCTCAAGTGACCTTGCAGCTGGGAATGCTGAGGTCTGGAAAATAAGAGTGTGGGAAACCCCATATATTATGCCTACTGCTGTTTGTCCTCTTTCTCTTTTGAGAAGTAGAATCTCTGTGTAGACATAAAAAGGTGTTTGGACAGACTTGGAGGCACTCACACAGACATGCTTGAGCTCCGTGTTTTGGGAGAGAGAAGATCAAAGTTCAGAGATCATAAAAAGCATAGAGGAGATGACAGCATGGTGATAAATTATGCGTACATAGGCCCCTGATAAATAGGTGCAAACAGCAGCTCCTGCCTGATAGCATGGACTGATCCTGATGGTGCCAGCATTCCTGCTTGTTTGTCTACACCCAGATGTTGCTTCAGGATCCTCCAGTTAGCAAGAGGTCTTGGTTTGAAAAGACAGGTGTCTACTAAGGAAGGCAGGACCCTCCCCTGAAATGGAAAATGTAAACCCCCTCCCTATGAATTATTATAAGTTTGAAATTAAGAGGGCTCTCAGGCAAAGATATAGGAGCAGGAATAAGGGAAGAAAATAAAAAAATAAAATAAACAATGCAGTAATACAAGACAACACTGACAGAGTCAGAATACGACCTGACACCCTGTTGGTCAGGGTGTTGGTAGCAGTCCAGTTGAAACAGTGGCTGCAGTCCTCCTGGAGTGGCAGATGTGGTTCTGTTGAAGCAGTGATCCTGTAGAAGGGTGTAGTCTTCCTCTGAAGATCCAGTGGTGGTGTAGATGGGCCTGGTCTTCCTCTGGGAATCTAGTGGGAAAGGGCTGCTGCTCTGGTGTTCCAAATATCAGATCATATCTGGGTAGGAATGCTTGGCTCCTCCCTCTGGGTGGAGCATCTCAAAATAGGATGATGTTATTTTATCAGTGAGACTCAATGGCCCATGAACAGAAGATAGCTCCACAGTGGGAGGATTGGTTGTGGAAGAGATAAAGAAATCTCCTCAATTAACAGAAGATAACTGCACAATCTCTAACAGATAGGAATAGAATACACGTCCCCATTTCCAACCTAAGACACAAGGTAATGAAATAAATTTACTCATTGCATTTCAGCTGTGGTCTTGTGGTTGTTCTGGCTGCCTGCTTGTGTTGACTCACACAGATTAACAGCTGCAGATCTTTTGAAAACATGTTTCATTGGCATGCCAACCACAGTAGCTGTATTAAAGAACGTCCTGGTTTAGAGCAAATTTGGGAGAAAACCTCCAAAGGGGGCCCCTCCAGAAAGCAAACCCATATGGCCCCTCCCCCCAACCGGTTTGGGAAGGATTTCTCAGAGAAAAGTGGAAAGAACCTGTTTATTTAACAGGCACAGCACCCCCCAGCACACAAAATGAACAATACTGGATGACAAAACTCTTCTACCGCTCTGAGGAGATTACGAATTCAGAAAGGCTCTCCTGGGAGTAGTTGCTCTGTTATTGGTCCCTCCGGCACTGGGGGTGGCTGCTGCAGGCCACAAAGTGCAAACTCTCAGTGTTTCCCAGGTCCCAGTCCAGAGCAGGTTCAAATGGTTCCAAGAAAAAGGAAAGAAAGACAGTCCAGGGAAAATTCGGACTGCCTAGCTAAACTAACTAACAAGCAAAAGCAAGAGCAAAAGCAGGAGCAAGAGCAAAAAAAGCAAAAGCAGCACTATGTACTTCCCCTGTCTGTGTCCCGCTGACTGTGGGGGAGTGAGCAGGCTGATAAAAAAGCTTTGCTTTTCAGAGCCAGTCTTGAAGGCATAGAACATAATATCCAGCATAAACAGGACAGAAGACCAGGGATACAAGCATCATGACGTCACCCTAAGACATTCTACCCCTTATCCCCTTATCGTCAACTTACTACCAAACATCATGCATTTTATTCACATAAAAACTTCCATCTGTTTCCCCCAAAAAATTACAAGCAATACCCATCATGCCCCTGTCTCATCCCCACACCAGACCACTGAATCCAGGCCCCATACTACAGAGCTGCAGGACTCCCCCCTTTCACTTTACTCACTCAGAACTCCATCTTTCACTTGCTCAGACCTTCGACACTTACACATTTCCTTTTATCTCATGTCTGTGTGGTTTAATGTACAGACAATGGCAGTAACATCCAACAGTGATATTTGCATGTCATTCTCACCCCACAATTAGGTCTCCCTGAGGTACACATTGTGTTGTTCCATCTCTCTGCATTATCCACCATGTGCAACCTGGTCCCTGAGCAAAGACAACCCCACAAATGGGTTTGTCTGTACTCGAGGCAGAATTGATCCCCACAATCTTCCCTAACAAACCTCTGACATGTACCACTGGGACTTTACCTCCATCTATTATATTCAGGGACTCAGACTGGGCAGGACCTGATTGGGTGGTGGAACCTTGGGTGTTAACTAACCAGATGGCCTTTGCTAAATGCTGCTCCCAATTTTTGCAAGATCCCCCACCCAAGGCTTTCAGCTGGGTTTTTAACAGTCCATTGTACCTCTCCACTTTGCCTGCAGCTAGTAAATGGTAGGGGATAGGGTACACCCACTCAATGCCATGTTCCCTAGCCCAGGTGTTGATAAGGCTGTTCTTGAAATGAGTCCCATTGTCTGACTCAATACTCTCAGGGGTGCCATATCTCCACAGGACTTGGTTTTCAAGGCCCAGGATGGTGTTAAGGGCAGTAGCATGAGACATAGGGTAGGTTTCTAACCATTCAGTGGTGCCTTCTACCATTGTGAGCACATAGCACTTGCCTTGGCGTGTCTGGGGCAGTGTGATGTAGTCAATCTGCCAGGCCTCTCCATGCTTGTACTTGGGTCACCGCCCACTGTACCAGAGGGGCTTCACTCGCTTGGCCTGTTTGATGGCAGCACACGTCTCACAGTCATGGATAACCTGTGAAATACTGTCAGTGGTTAAATCCACCCCTGGGTCTCTTGCCCACTTATAGATGGCATCTCTACCCTGGTGGCCTGAGGCATCATGGGCCCATTGAGCTAGGAATAACTCCCCCTTGTGTTACCAATCTAGGTCTATCTTTGGCACCCCTATCTTTGCAGCCTGGTCGACCTGCTCATTGTTTTGGTGCTCCTCATTAGCTCTAGTCTTGGGGACATGGGCATCTACGTGGTGGACCTTCACAGGTAGACTCCCTACCCTGGTAGCGATGTCTTTCCACTCTTCAGTTTCCCAAATTGGTTTTCCTCTACACTGCCAGTTGGACTCTTTCCACCTCTCCAGCCATCCCCACAGAGCATTGGCTACCATTCATCAATCAGTGTAGAGGTAGAGCTTTGGCCACTTCTCTCTTTCTGCAATGTCCAGGGCCAGTTGAACGGCTTTGAGTTCTGCAAGTTGGCTTGATCCACCTTCTCCTTCAGTAGCCTCTGCAACCTGTCGTGTGGTGCTCCATACAGCTGCTTTCCACTTCCGATTCATTCCTACGATGTGACAGGAACCGTCAGTGGAAAGAGCATAGTGTCTTTCTTCTGCGGGTAGTGGGTTATATGGTGGAACTTCTTCATTCCATGTCACTTGTTCTTCATTTGTGACACCAAAATTTTCACCTTCAGGCCAATTTGCATTTACCTCTAAAATCCCAGGGTGATTCACTTTACCTGTATGGGCGCGTTGTGGGATAACAACAATGCACTTGCTCCATGTAGCACTGGTGGCATGGTGGGTGAAAGGAACCTTGCCTTTGAACATCCACCCCAGCACTGGTAGTCGAGGTGCCAGGAGGAGTTGTGCTTCTGTACCAATCACCTCTGAGGCAGCCTGGACTCCTTCATAGGCAGCCAAGATTTCTTTATCTGTTGAAGTATAGCTGGCCTCAGACCCTCTGTAGCTTCGACTCCAAAATCCTAGTGGTCAAACCCAAGTCTCCCCAGACACCTTCTGCCAAAGGCTCCAGGACAAATCATGGTTCCTGGGTGCAGAGTAGAGCATGTTCTTCACCTCTGGTCCTGTCCTGACTGGGCTAAGGGCTACTGCATGACCAATCTCCTGCTTAACCTGGGCAAAAGCTTGTTGCTGCTCAGGGCCCCAGTAGAAAGTGTTGTTCTTGCAAGTGACCAGGTGTCGTGGTTTGACCAGGAAGGAGTGGGAATTCTGGGAAGCTGTGGTCAAACCAATGAAGGTTTTGGGTTTGAGACTGGCGTCCGGTGTGGCCAGTGGGGTTTGGACACACCTCCGAGAATACACAGGGGTTAAAAGCAGGGCACTGCCCTTGGAACTCCCTCTTTTTGGACATCGCGGCGAGGAGTTCAGATCTCTCCCCCCGCCCAGCCCGCTGCTGCTGGGCGGGGGAGGGGCGGCCATGCGGTAGGCCCGGGGCCTGGACAGAGGTGGGGGTTGAGGGGCTTTCAAGGATGGAAGGGTGGAGGAGCCCCAAGAGACATTGAGACATCGGGCAGCCCCCCCCCCCCCCCCCCCCCCCCCAGGAGAGCAGCCAGCCAGGAGGAGAAGGGGGGAGGAAGACTGCCCGGCCGGAGCGGCAGCGTGTGGGCAGCGTGCGTGGGAGTCTGGGAGTCGCTCCGGGACCGACAGAGACTGAAAACTTTTAACCCTTTCTTGCATGATTGGGGCCTTGCAAAAATGCTAATCCTCCTCGAAGCTGAATAAGAAGGGAGATAGGAGATGAGATAAGACAAGGACCTGGCCCGAAGAATGTGGAGATGATTGGATGGGGAGAGATGATTTGGAGTGGCCTTTTGGCTGGACTTTTTCTTGTAGCCATGGACTCAGTTTTTCCTGTGACACAGACTGCATTTAGGGGGAGGCAGTGCCTCAAAACCAGGAGGGTTCACTCGTGAGGACCCCCCGGCCCCAGGGGGTTGGAAAAATATGGGGGGGACAGATGTCCCAAAAGCAGAGACTGTGCCTTTTTGGAGTGAGACAAGGCATCCTTGAAAGTCAACCCTAAAAGCAGCTCTGGCCATGTCTCAGTGGTGAGAGCACTGGGCATGGAAGGAACATGTCACAAGCGGCAAAAGGACTTTTTTTTTTCCCGGGCGGTGCCGAAGTGACAAGGAAGCATCCGAGGCTTCAGTGTGCCTCCAGGAGAAGCCTATGGAACAAGAAGGACTCCTTTCCTCTTCATGAACTGCAGTTTGAGTATACTAAAGTGTCGTGCCGGGCTGGGCAGTTGGTGTTTTTGAGAGAATGTATTGGATTGAGAAAGTCAGGGAGTGGGGAGGAGGAAAGTGGTTTTGTAAGGTTTTCAATTCTTTTCTTCTTTTTCCTTATGATCTTTCCCTATTTTCCTGTAGTTTAAGTAATAAAGTGTCCTTTATGTTTAAGTTAGAGCCTGTTTTGCTTATTCCTGGTCACATCTCACAGCAGACACCAGGGTGAGGCATTTTCATGGGGGGCACTGGCTCTGTGCCAGGCTCAAACCATGACACCAGGTAAAGAGGGCTCACAATCTGACTGTACTCAGGAATATGCATCCTCCAAAAACCTATGGCACCTAGGAAAGCTTGTGTTTCCTTCTTATTGGTTGGTGGAGACATTGCTGTGATCTTGTTGATGACATCCGTAGGAATCTGACACCATCCATCTTGCCACTTCTCTCCTAGGAACTGGATCTCATGAGCTGGTCCCTTTACTTTGCTCTTTTTAATGGGAAAATCTGCTCCCAGGAGGATTTGGATGATCCTCTCTCCTTTCTCAAACACTTCCGCGGCTGTGTTCCCCCACACAATGATGTCATCAATATACTGTAGATGTTCTGGGGACTCACTGTCGTGGGGTGACAGCCTTTATCCCAATATCGTGTGTTGTGTCTGGCAGCTGTGCCTTTCCCGCCCCCCCGCCCCCCGGCCGTCTTACTGCGGCGGGGTGGGGAAGAGAGGAGGGAGGGTGTAAGCAGGCACTTTTGCTTTTGACTTTTGCTGCTTGGCTTGGCTAGCTGCTTGCTTGCTTGCTTTCTGCTTTTTGCGCTGTTTTTTTTTTTCCCTTTTCTTTTGTTCTCTCTTTCTTACCCTCCCCTGAAGATACTGGACCGGCTCCGGACCTGACCTGAGAGCTCCAGGACACCTGGAGCCTGCTAGAGAAGCTCGGCACCCTTCACAGCACAGTCTGGTCTCTTTTCTTTTCTTTTCTTTTCTTGTGTTGGGGAGTGTTCTTTTGTTACTTGTAAATAAATAGGTTTTGTTTTCCACTTTGCTCCTCCAAGAAATTCTTTCCTGAACCCGGTGTTGGGGGAGGGGTGGTTGGAGGTTTGTTTTTTTTGGGGGGGGCTCCCTTTTGGAGATTTCCCCTAATTTGTCCTAAACCAGGACAGTATAATTTTTGGTGCATTGGCCAGCAAACGGAGGCCAAAAACAGTGGGAAAAAACCCTATAACAATAATATTTTGGTTTTGGTTGTGTTGTGGGCATATTGGTGATTCATAATGTCATTTGGAGTGGAAGTTTGCCCGTTTTTCTGGTCCCTAGGGGTTTTTGAAGTTTTAATACCTTTGTGGTCCCTAGGGTTATTTCCTAACCCAAAAATAGCTCTGATGTTGTCCCTAATAAGTAGCTTTTGTAAGCGGGGGGCACTAACCAGAGTAATCATTGTGCTGGTCTTATGTGTGATGATGTGTCGGATAACAATGCTGGACTTTATTTCAGGAATGTATGGATTGTTGTCATGGCTGTGTACTCAGTTTGTTTGGGGAGAAGAGGGGGAAGGGGCTTTTCAGCCTTTGTCTTCCTTCTTCTCCTACAAATTGTTGACATCTCTATTAGAAAATATTGAATTTCCCCTGAGTTTGAAAGAAACCATCTTTCTGGCATTTAATTTATTAAGCCTTTTCTATACTGTCTGGAGTGTATATAAAATGAAAGCTGAGATTTCTAGAGGGGTTAGAGAGACTCCTGATTCAGGAGTAAAACAAAGCAGGAAAAATCTTGACTGGAGTGGGAAATGGGAGGATATGGGCCTGACTTTAAAGGAATTTTCTGATCCTATAGACTGGGACTTTCCATCTGATCAGATTCAGAATCCAGTCGAGGTGGCAAAGTATTTGAGAGAGAAGTGCCATGGTAATACTAAGGAAGAAAGGATTACTGCAGTGAGCTGAGCCTTGGCGTTTTTTTACCATACTCTGCTAGATACTGTGGAGCAGCAGATAGCAGAAAGGGAACAGGGAGATAAGTTAGTTACTATCCCAGTGACCCAGGCTGCAGCTAACATCCCAGGCTCCAGGCTAGTAGCTGAATCAGACAATAGGCCCCAAACCATGGCTGTTGCAGCTAATACAAGAGGTGGAAAGTGTAAAGGCAAGACCGATCGAAAGGTGGAGGATGATGAGGATGATGCGACAGATCGAAAGGTGGAGGATGATGACGATGATGCAGAAGAAGGACCCTCACCAAAATCAGAGGCCACATCAAGGGGCACAGAATCTGGAGCTAATATTGACTCCTTTTCTCTGAAGGACCTCAGAGGCCTAAGAAAAAATTACAGCCGACAACCTGACGAATCTATAATTATTTGGTTAGTCCGTCTTTGGGATGCTGCAGGGGAGGTTACGATTTTGGATGGTACTGAAGTGAGGCATTTGGGATCCCTGTCACATGATCCTGCCATCGATCAAGGTATGATGAGGGGGGCTAACCCTCACAGCCTCTGGGAACTGGTCCTAAGAAGCATAGCAGAACGATACCTGTGTACGGATGATCTCTAGATGCAGCAGACACAATGGAAGACCATAGAACAGGGGATCCAACCCCTGAGAGAGATGGCGGTGGCAGAGCTCATTTTCTCAGATGACACAACAACTAGGAATCCGGACCTGGTACCATGCACTCCTGTAATGTGGAGGAAACTTGTGCGACTTGGGCCACCTGAATACGCTTCTGCCCTAGCAATAATGAAGCGGGATGATACATATGAGACTGTGCTCGATATGGCAAAGAAGCTTCGAGAGTACGCAGATGCTGTGCATGGCCCAACTCATGCCAGAATTGCAGCAATGGAAACCTGACTGCAGAAACTAGAAGACAAAATAGAGGAGAATCATAAGAAACTCCGGGAAGAGATTAAGGAGGACCTTATTCAAATCTCAGCTGTACAAATTAGAAGCCCTGGTGTCCAACGCTGGCGCTCCTTTGATGGGGAGAGAAGGTACATCCCACGGGCTGAGTTATGGTTTTTCCTGCGTGAGTCTGGAGAAGACATGAGGAGATGGGATGGGAAACCCACCGCTGCTTTGGCACAACGGGTGCGGGATTTGAAGAAAAGAGAAAGTATCACCAAAAAGATAGCAGCTCCGGTCGCTCGTAGCCGAGATGTTAAGTATGACGATGACGATGACATGTCCGATCCCCTTGAAGGAACTTCCAAGGCATATGCCCAAGGAAAGAAGGACAATCTGGCTTAGAGGGGCCCTGCCTCCAGCCAGGAAGAGGCACGGGAGAACCGGGTTTTTTGGAAGGTGTGGATCAGATGGCCTGGCACATCAGAGCCACAAGACTATGAAGCATTGGTTGACACTGGATCACAATGTACCTTAATGCCATCGGAACACGTGGGGACAGAACCTGTTTCCATTGCTGGAGTGACGGGGGGATCACAACAGTTGACTTTGTTGGAAGCTGAGGTGAGCTTGACTGGGAAGGAGTGGCAGGAACATGCGATTGTGACTGGTCCAGAGGCTCCGTGTATTTTGGGCATAGACTTCCTCCGGAACGGCTATTACAAAGATCCTAAGGGATTCAGGTGGGCTTTTGGAATAGCTGCAGTGGAGATAGAGGGTATTAAACAATTGAATACCTTGTCTGGACTATCAGAGAACCCATCTGCAGTAGGACTCTTGAAGGTAGAGGAGCAGCGAGTGCCAATTGCCACCTCAACAGTGCACCGCAGGCAGTACAGGACGAATCGAGATGCCGTGATCCCCATCCACAAGATGATCCGAGAGCTGGAGAGCCAAGGGGTGGTCAGTAAAACCCACTCACCCTTTAACAGCCCTATCTGGCCAGTGCGAAAATCTGACGGAGAATGGAGATTGACTGTGGACTATTGTGCCTTGAATGAAGTGACTCCACCACTGAGTGCGGCTGTACCGGACATACTGGAACTGCAGTACGAGCTGGAGTCCAAGGCAGCAAAGTGGTACGCGACCATTGATATAGCTAACGCATTTCTCTCCATCCCTCTGGCAGCTGAATGCAGGCCTCAGTTTGCTTTTACATGGAGGGGAGTGCAGTATACCTGGAACCGATTGCCCCAGGGGTGGAAACACAGTCCTACCATCTGTCATGGACTGATCCAGGCTGCACTAGAAGAGGGTGAGGCTCCAGAACATTTACAATATATTGATGATATCATTGTTTGGGGGAACACGGCAATAGAAGTGTTCGAGAAAGGAGAGAAGATAATTCATATTCTCCTGGACGCCGAATTTGCCATTAAGAAGAGCAAAGTCAAGGGACCTGCCCGAGAAATTCAGTTCTTGGGGGTGAAGTGGCAGGATGGACAGCGTCAGATTCCTGCGGATGTTATTAACAAAATCACTGCTATGTCCCCACCAACTGATAAGAAGGAAACACAAGCTTTCTTAGGTGCTATAGGTTTCTGGAGGATGCACATCCCTGAGTATAGTCAGATTGTGAGACCTCTTTATCTGGTTACCCGCAAGAAGAACGACTTCCATTGGGGCCCTGAGCAGCAGCAAGCTTTCGTCCAGATCAAGCAGGAGATCGCTCATGCTGTAGCCCTTGGTCCAGTCAGGACGGGACCAGATGTGAAGAACGTGCTCTACTCTGCAGCCGGGAGCCATGGTCTGTCCTGGAGCCTTTGGCAAAAGCTACCTGGCGAGACCCGAGGCTGACCATTGGGATTTTGGAGTCGGAGCTACAGGGGGTCTGAAGACAACTATACTCCAACAGAAAAGGAAATCTTGGCCACCTATGAAGGAGTCCAAGCCGCCTTGGAGGTGATTGGTACAGAGGCACAACTCCTTCTGGCACCCCGACTACCGGTGCTGGGATGGATGTTCAGAGGAAAGGTTCCCTCTACCCACCATGCCACCAGTGCTACTTGGAGTAAGTGGATTGCCCTCATTACGCAGCGCGCTCGAATTGGGAAGTTAAATCGCCCTGGGATTCTAGAAATAATTACAAATTGGCCTGAAGGTGAAAGCTTTAGTGTCGCAGATGAGGAACAAGAGCCAGTGACCCGGGTTGAGGAAGCTCCGCCATACAATCAGTTGCCAGTAGAAGAAACACGTTACGCTCTATTCACTGATGGTTCTTGTCGCGTCATAGGGATGAAACGGAGGTGGAAAGCAGCTGTATGGAGTCCCACTCGACGGGTTGCAGAGGCTACTGAAGGAGAGGGTGAATCCAGTCAATTTGCTGAAATCAAAGCTATTCAACTGGCCCTAGGTATTGCAGAGAGAGAGAAGTGGCCAAGGCTCTATTTGTATTCCGATTCTTGGATGGCAGCCAACGCTCTATGGGGATGGCTGAAGAGATGGAAAGAGGCCAACTGGCAGCGCAGAGAAAAACCAATTTGGGCTGCGGAAGAGTGGAAGGATATCGCTACTGGGTTAGAGAAGTTACCTGTGAAGGTTCGCCATGTAGATGCCCATGTCCCCAGAAGTAGAGCTAATGAAGAGCAGCAAAACAACCAGCAAGTACATCAGGCTGCAAAGATAGGGGAGTTGAAGATAGATCTCGACTGGGAGCATAAGGGAGAGTTATTTTTAGCACAATGGGCCCATGATGCCTCAGGCCACCAGGGTAGAGATGCCACCTATAAGTGGGCACGAGACCGAGGGGTGGATCTAACCATGGACAGTATCTCTCAGGTTATTCGTGACTGTGAGACGTGCGCTGCCATTAAGCAGGCCAAGCGACTGAAGCCCCTCTGGTATGGGGGGTGGTGGTCTAAGTACAAATACGGGGAGGCCTGGCAGATTGATTACATCACACTGCCTCAAACCCGCCAGGGCAAGCGCTATGTACTAACCATGGTAGAAGCCACCACAGGATGGTTGGAAACCTACCCTGTGTCTCATGCTACAGCCCGTAACACTATCTTGGGCCTCGAAAAGCAGGTCCTTTGGAGGCACAGTACTCCCGAGAGAATTGAGTCAGATAATGAAACTCATTTTAAAAACAATCTTATTAATACTTGGGCTAGGGAACATGGCATCGAGTGGGTATACCATAATCCCCTATCATGCACCAGCTGCAGGGAAAGTGGAAAGGTACAATGGATTGTTAAAAACCACCTTAAAAGCATTGGGTGGGGGGTCTTTAAAAAACTGGGAGCAGCATTTGGCAAAGGCTACCTGGTTAGTTAACACTCGAGGTTCCACCAACCGAGCGGGTCCTGCTCAGTCTGAGCTCCTTAATATAGTAGATGGGGATAAAGCCCCAGTGGCCCATGTCAGAGGTTTGTTGGGAAAGACAGTATGGATCAACCCTGCCTCGAGTACAGACAAAACCATCCGTGGGATTGTCTTTGCTCAAGGACCAGGTTATACATGGTGGATAATGCAGAAAGATGGAACAACACGTTGTGTACCTCAGGGAGACCTGATTGTGGGATGAGACTCATATATGAATGTCATTGTTTGTTGAATGTGAGACAGAAGGAAACTGTAAGTGTCAAAGGTCTGAGCAAGTAAGATGAGAGGAATGCGTAAGTGTCAAAGGTGTAAGTGAAATGAAAGTTTTTTATTGTATGTTCACGATATGGGATAAGGGGTGGAGTGTCGTGGGGTGACAGCCTTTATCCCAATATCGTGTGTTGTGTCTGGCAGCTGTGCCTTTCCCTCTCCCCCAGCCGTCTTGCTGCGGCGGGGCGGGGAAGAGAGGAGGGAGGGTGTGAGCAGGCACTTTTGCTTTTGACTTTTGCTGCTTGGCTTGGCTAGCCGCTTGCTTGCTTGCTTTCTGCTTTTTGCGCTGGTTTTTTTTTTCCCTTTTCTTTTGTTCTCTCTTTCTTACCCTCCCCTGAAGATACTGGACCGGCTCCGGACCTGACCTGAGAGCTCCAGGACACCCGGAGCCTGCGACAGAAGCTCGGCACCCTTCGCAGCACAGTCTGGTCTCTTTTCTTTTCTTGTGTTGGGGAGTGTTCTTTTGTTACTTGTAAATAAATAGGTTTTGTTTTCCACTTTGCTCCTCCAAGAAATTCTTTCCTGAACCCGGTGTTGGGGGAGGGGTGGTTGGAGGTTTGTTTTGTTTTGGGGGCTCCCTTTTGGAGATTTCCCCTAATTTGTCCTAAACCAGGACACTCACCATTTTCTAGTGCAGTCTGGATCAGTCTATGCCATATGGTGGGGCTGTGCTTCCCCCCCCCCCCGGGGCAGTTGGTTCCAGATACACCGCACTCCCCTCCACATGAAAGCAAACTGAGGCCTCCATTCTGCTGCCAGAGGAATGGAGAAAAATGCATTGGCAATATCAATAGTGTCATACCACTTTGCTGCCTTGGACTGAAGCGCATACTGGAGCTCTAACATGTCTGGCACGGCAGTACTCAACGGTGGAGTCACTTCATTCAATGCATGTTGGAGAGTTTTGTTCAGACATGGCTTATAGAAAAAGGCCATGATCATATACAGCTGGTTAAGCAGTAAAAAGCAGCTGTAAGTAGTAAGTTCTCAGGCTTTTCCCTTAAAAACAATAAACACTGTGTCCTTGGCTAAGTGATGAGAAAAACATCGTGGAAAACATGGAGTCCTTGAGGGTGCTCAATAACAAGTCAACAGCAGGATGAGGAAAACAAGTATTAGCCTCAACAAGAAACCACAGGTATTAGCAACAAAGGAGGGGTTGGCATGTAATCTGTAACCAATGATGAGCTCGGGTTTTGCAGTATGTATGAGCTTAATTAACACTACTATAAAAGTATGCAAGCTGGATCAATAAATCGGAGATCGATGCTCATCAATCGGATCTGTGCTCGTCTCCCTTCACTTTCGTCAAATGCATGGTAGTACACTGTCAATTTCCATTCTGCTTCAGATTTACGCACAGGCCAGATGGGACTGTTGAAGGGTGAGTGAGTTTTGCTGACCACCCCTGGGCTCTCCAGCTCTCGGATCATCTTATGAATGGGAATCACAGCATCTCGAGTGGTTCTATACTGACGACAATGCACTGTGGAAGTGGCAATTGGCACCTGTTGCTCTTCTCCCTTCAGAATCCTACTGTAGATTGATTGTCGGACAGTCCAAGCAAGTTGTTCAATTGCTGGATACCCTCTGTCACTACAACTGCTATTCCAAATGCCCACCTGAGTCCTTTTGGGTCTTTGAAATACCCACTTTGGAGTAAGTCTATACCCAAAATGCACGGGGCCTCTGGGCCAGTCACAACAGGGTGTTTCTTCCACTCATTTCCAGTCAGGGTCACTTCAGCTTCCACCAAAGTAAAATCCTGTGATCCCGCTGTCACACCAGCAATAGAGACAGATTCTGTCCCCACATGTCTTGATAGGTTTAATGTGCACTGCACACCAGTATCGACTAAAGCTTTATATTCTTGTGGTTCCGATGTGCGAGGCCAACAAATCCACACAGTCCAGAAGACACGGTTTATTGAATTGAAGGGAGACGACCCATCTTAATTGATCAGCATCGAGCTCGGTTTATTGATTCAATCAGTCACTTTTTATAACAGTGTTAATTAAGCTCATACATATTGCAAAATTCGAGCTCATCATAGGTCAGAGATTACACACTAACCCCTCCTTTTGTTTTCAATACCTGTGGTTTGTTATTGAAACCAAGATTTGTGTTCTCACTCTGATATGAAAGGTTCTCAAAACTTACTTTTACTTTCCCATACTTTATCCAAGGACAAGGTATTTACTTGTTATTGAAGACAACCTGAGAACTTCTGCTGTTTACATAAACGTGCCTGAGAATCTTGTTGTTTACAGAAACAGGCTTTGAGAATTTGCTCCTCACAGCTGCCCTCTACTTTTCCATCAGCTGTATATTTTCATGGCCCTTTTTCCCTCAAGCCATGTCTGAGCAAAACTCTCCAACAACGGTTTTCCCTAGCCTCTACCTGGCTAGAGGCAGGCTCCCTCTAAGCCTGGTTATCCTTCTTTCCTTGGACATATGTCTTGGAAATTCCTTCAAGGCAATGGGACGTGCCATCATCATCATCATACCTGGCTGTTTGGTTACCGGCAACTGGAGCTGCTTTCCTTTAGGTGGAACTTCCTCTCTGAGCCTTGCCTTCCTTCAATTCATGCAACCATTGTGCCAGAGTAGCAGTAGATTTTCCATGCCATCTCCTCATCTCTTCTCTGCAATCACGCAGGAAGAAGCACAGCTCAGCTTGTGGGGTATACCTTCTCTCACCATCTGGGGAACGTCTATGTGGGGTACCAGAACCTCTGATCTGTACTGCTGAGATTTGGAGAAGGTCTTCTTTAATCTTTTCCCTGAGTTTCTTATGATTCTCCTCTATCTTGTCCACTAATTTCTGCAGACCTGTGTCCACCACTGCCATTCTGGCATGTGTTGGGCCATGTACAGCATCTGCATATGCTTGGAGCTTCTTTGCCATATCAAGCACGGTCTCATCCCTGTCATCCTGCTTCATTATTGCTAAAGCAGAAGCATATTCATGTGGCCCAAGTCATACAAGTTTTCGCCACATCACAGATGTACATGGTACCAAGTCTGGATTCCTAATTGTTAGGTCATCTGAGAAGATAATCTCTGCCACTGCCATTTCTCTCAAGCATTGGATCCCTTGCTCTATTGTCTTCCACTGGGTTTGCTGCATATAGAGATCATCTGGACACAGGTATCTTTGTGCTACACTTTCCAGGATCCATGCCCAGAGGCTGTGAGGGTTAGCCACCCTCATCATTCCTTGGTCGATGACGGGATCATGTGACAGGGATCCCAAATGCCTCGCTTCAGTACGGTCCAGAATTTTAGCCTTGCCTGCAGCATCCCAAAGACAGATTAACCAACTAATTATGGATTCATCAGATCTTCAGGTGTAATCCTTCCATAGGCCACGAAGGTCCTTCAGGGAAAAGGACTCAATATTGTGCCTGTTGCTTTGACTCCTGATTTTATGTCAGGAAACACTGAGGGTCCTTCTCCTGCATCATCATCCATGGGTCGATCGGTTTTGTCTGTGCACTTTCCGCTTCTAGTGCTACTAGCAACAGCCATTGGTTGAGGCTTACTGTCTGGTTTAGCTGCTGGCTTCATAAACTGGGGTTTTGGTTGCAGCCTGAGTGACTGGGATAGCTGCTGATTTATCTCCCTGCCCCCCAACCTCTGTCTGCTGCCCTACAGTATCTAGCTGGCCTGGGCCCAGTTTACTGCAGTGATCTTTTTCTCATTAGGTTCATCATCATGGCATTTCTCTTTCAGGTATTTTCCCACCTCAGCTGGGTTCTCAATTTTTTCATGGGGAAAGTCCCATACTACAGGGTCAGAGAATTCCTTCAGGATTTGGCCCATATCCTCCCATTTCCCACACCACTCAGGATTTTCCACACCTGGGTCTACTCCTGAGTCAGGGGTCTCATCAGCCCCTCTAGAAATCTCAGACCTCATTCTAGCGAAGCTGCAGACTGCATAGAGGAATCTTACCAGATTAAATACCAGAAAGATGGTCTCTTGAACATTCAGGGGAAACTGAACATTCTCCAATAGTGATGTAACGGATTCAGAGGAGAAGAAGGAAAGCAAAGGCTGAAAAGCCTCATCCCCTGCTCCTCCTCTAACAATCTGTGTCCATAACCATAGCCATGAACCATTCATACCTGGAACAGACCTCAGCACCTGTATAAACTTCCTACAAATCATTAGCACCAAGCCCAGCTTAAGAGCTATCCTAGTCAGTGCCCCTCTACTGCAAAAACAATACCAGAGCTGCTTCTGAATGGGAAAATAAACCTAGGGACCATAGAGGTTTTAAGATCTCAAAAAAACCTAGGGACCAGAAATGCATACAAGTCTTCACCCCAAGAGATATTATGAATTCAAACAACATGGCTATAGGGGCCTGAGTAAATATATGTATTGCAGTAAAAGATCTCTGTATTGTATAAGTGACCCTGCCCCGATTCTAGTTATCGTAAATGGGCTGCAGCTGTGATGTCCTTAATTGGGCGGCAGCTGTAGCCCATGGAGATAGCTGGGATAAAAGAGGGTGGGGCAGCTAGGGAGAGCTGGAGAGGAGTCCTGACTGAGAAGGAACAACAACACCAACACTGCTGTGAAGAGCTGTGTGTTAGAAAACCACTGAGAGAAGGTATGGGACTCTAGAAATATGATACCAACAATATGAGTACAACACATGGCTATTTACTGCTTTATACCAACACAGAGTGATGGCAACCAAAATGCAGTCAGAGCAGCGTTTTTTCCAATCTCTCAGGCCTCATGTTGGGCACCAATAATTTGTCCTGGTTTAGGGCAAATTTGGGAGAAAACTTCCAAAGGGGGCCCCTCCAGAAAGCAAACCCATATGGCCCCTCCCCGCAACAGGTTTGGGAAGGATTCCCCAGAGAAAAGTGGAAAGAACCCCCCAGCACACAAAATGAACAATACTGGATGACAAAACTCTTCTACCGCTCTGAGGAGATTATGAATTCAGAAAGGCTCTCCTGGGAGTAGTCACTGTTACAGGTCCCTCCGGCACTGAGGATGGCTGCTGCAGGCCACAAAGTGCAAACTCTCAGTGTTTCCCAGGTCCCAGTCCAGAGCAGGTTCAAATGGTTCCAAGAAAAAGGAAAGAAAGACAGTCCAGGGAAAATTCGGACTGCCTAGCTAAACTAACTAACAAGCAAAAGCAGGAGCAAGAGCAAAAAAAGCAAAAGCAGCACTATGTACTGCCCCGTCTGTGTCCTGCTGACTGTGGGGGAGTGAGCAGGCTGATAACAAATCAAAACTTTGCTTTTCAGAGCCAGTCTTGAAGGCATAGAACATAATATCTAGCATAAACAGAACAGACAGCTGGAGACACAAGTATCATGGTGTCACGCTAGGACACAGAATTATAATGATTGTGATGCTAATGTTTCCCCATTGCTATTTTTCCTAAGTAGGTAACAGCTATATGCCAATCAACATTGCAAAATCTATTGGCAGTGGACTGTCTCCTTCTTTGACACCATAAACGTTGCTCCGATTTTGAAGGCATGTGTTTCTTCAACATTGCTGATAATTTAGCCAGCACAGACAATGACATTCAACATCTCTAGGACTTAATGCATGAAATGAATCAATCTACTGATGGTGCCTGGCTGGCTGAGTGATTTAGTTCCCTGACAGGATGAATAGGACACCTGATTCAAAG
Organism: Zonotrichia leucophrys gambelii; assembly: GCF_028769735.1. Classification (NCBI taxonomy): domain Eukaryota; kingdom Metazoa; phylum Chordata; class Aves; order Passeriformes; family Passerellidae; genus Zonotrichia; species Zonotrichia leucophrys. The sequence goes on along the minus strand of NW_026992386.1, from coordinate 6,394 downwards.
CTTTATTGTAGAGATACATTTATTTCTTTTTCTATATGTGCCTATGGCGTGCCTCTGTAAATTACTCTGCCCTATAAATTTGTGCTGGTTTTGCAATAAATGATTTTTGGTGAAGAGGGCAAAAGCCACAGAAGTGATTCTCTGTGAGTGTTAGCGTTCAGGAAGACATAATCACAGAATGATTATATGCAGGTGCTTTTATTAAAGAGCTCTGGGTGTCAGGGGTACACAGACCCAAATCTGACCTGACATGGTTTCGAGCCAAACATTTTTTATAATTCTATCATTATATAACTTACATATTAATTATTAAACTTACATTGTTCTATTGTATACATTGATTACATCCAAGCATGGATTTCTCGTGATCCCCCTCAAACCCCTAACATAGTTTCTCATCCTTCTTTAAACAATAATTATATCTAATCACATCGAACAATTATATCATTTATCATATACTGACTTCACACGTGCAGTTTCACATGATCTAGCAAATACAAGGCCTAACATTTCCCAGGGCCTACTTTTAACATTTTCCCAGGGCCTACTAAGCCTTTCTTTCTAACTCCCTGAATTTTCTATGATTTTAAAATCTTTTACTATCAGTTTGCCCCCTTTGAAAGCATTTTCACTTCACTACAAGTGTAAATGTTTTCACTTGATACAGTCCTTTTTTTCTGCGTTTATACTTGATGTTCTTGAAATCCATGATTGATGTAAACGTTGTCATGGATGCGGTCAGGAACTGGAGAACCAGAAGATGGTTGGTGTGGATCTCGTGTCAGTGCCTTTATTATTCTTTGGTTCCAGGACGTTTTCTTCTTTATTTCTCCCATTAAGATGTTGTAAACTAACCAAATTGTTCAGAATACAATTAGTAAGGTTTTCACACTCTCAATGATAGATTTAATCTATGAATTCACATTCTACCCTAACCCTTTAAAGATTTTGCCTAACCAGCTTGTAGTCAGATCCTTTGGCTCTTCTTGTGCTTCATGCTCTATTTGTTTCAATTGATTGATGTCATATTCTATATCTGCAGTTACATTTGGAATGTGGATGCAGCAATGATCAATCCGTCCCTTTAAAAATCCACACACTCCATGTTCTTTCAGGAGTAACAAATCTAAGGCCAGTCAATTTTGTAAAGTCATTTTTGTGGTGGCTTGTAATTGCACGTTTAGTTCTTTAAATCCTTCCTGTGTCGCCCTGATTTTTTAAGATTTTTTAAGCCTTCTGTCACAGACATCTTTTCTGGAAAATCCTTTCCTTAGGATTTTTCCTCCTGAGAAGCTGAGAGGCCTCAGGAACAAAATGTAAACAATGGTTATCTGCTGCTGTAGAATGCAACAGGTGGATCTTTGATTGGCCCATGTTGGATGTTTGTAATTAATGGCCAATCACAGCCCAGCTGGCTCGGACCGAGAGCTGAGCCACAAACCTTTGTTATCATTCTTTGCTATTCTATTCTTAGCTAGCCTTCTGATGAAATCCTTTCTTCTATTCTTTTAGTATAGTTTTAATGTAATATATATCATAAAATAATAAATCAAGCCTTCTGAAACATGGAGTCAGATCCTCGTCTCTTCCCTCATCCAAGAACCCCTGTGAACACCGTCACAGCCTTCTGATGTTTACATTCTTGTAACAAACTTTCTCACACACTTTCTCTAAATAACTCATTGTTTTGCATTCTTTTATGGAGGAGAAGAAATTTGATGGACTATTGGTTTGTCCAGTGTTATTGGAGAGGTGGCACTGTCACCCTCCAATCCACTGTCACTTTTGGAAAACTGTAAATGTTGGAATCAGAAAATAAACTTCCCTTTTTTCTTCACCTTGAGAGCAGCGGTGTGCGCTTGTGTTCTTTCGTGTCCTATAGTGACATTCCCGGGTGACTCTTGCTGATCTACCTGACCTGTAAGTTTGTACAACATTTCTCTATTTTGGTAGTTTGCTATGGGATCGAGCAAAGACTCCAGGGCCCACCTAAATTTCACTCCATTTGAGGGTTCTTGCCAAGTGTCATCCTGATTTTCATTGTCTAGAACTTCTCATCTTGTTCTTATCTGCAGAAGTTCATGTTTTCCATTAAATGGAGACTTTTTCCAAATTGGACATAAAGTAGGGAGGCTCAAAGTGATTTATTTTACTTTCCTGTCTACAGGCAGATGTGTTGTCCAGGTGCCATCACTTGTTGCCCATACAAATTGTCCTGGACTTCAGATTGTACTCCTGGTACATCCTATGACTATTTTGTAATTCACTTTACCTTGTTTGTGTTTGATGCCTCTGCAGGCACAACCAGTTTGTAGGGCTATTACCAGGAGTGGCATCTGTTTTATCTCTATATCATCAGAAGTGCAATAATGTTTTATTACATGTCCACCCACCAACTCACTTTGTCTGCCTTCATTCTACTACTAGTGGCAGTGCTCATTACTGCTGGATCTGTTTCATTCTCAGAGCCTTCCCATTTAATACACCAAGGGATGTTTGCCATGTATTGGAATTTTTGAAGTATATTCATGGACCACGCACTGTCCCAAGTCTCTATCTGACCTTTCTGATCTTTGGCCTCACACTTCCATACCAGAGTGGTTTCTGTAACATTCTCTGTAATCTTTTTATAGTGTGGCAGAAAGCATTCCCAATTTGCGATGTCTTGATCTTTAACCCACGATCCTATGATTTGTCCTACCCTGCCATGACTTAAAATACAATCCTGTTTCCTCAGAGGCCTCATCCACTGTCCTGTTACTTTCCAGGTTTCTCTGACTATTTGCTTCTTACTCCGGTACCTGTTTACATACAATTGTTTTGTTCTTTTGTATTTCAGGTAATTTTGATGTTATGATTCCCCAACTTATTGGGTCTCCCACTGCCTTCAGTATTGGCAGACAGGCAGTTATTCTGCTGGTGTTTTGCATTTTGGCAAAGTCTTTGACTAATCCAATCGTTACATTCTCAGCCCTAATTGCATTACAAACTTTTATCACCTGTGTTTCCGTTTGTACCTCTCTCTTCATTCTAGAATGAAGAGTGGTTAGTTGATCTTTTTGCATTCCACATCCCAAAGACACTAATAACCATAAAATGAGCATTGGCACAATCACTGATCACATTCTTGAGGCAATTAAACACATCTGCAGCTTTGTTGGTTCCACAATTTACACAGTCCATGATCCGGGATGGATTTTCTTCACTTGGGTATAGTGAATCCAGGGGTCCACACCGGCTACTTTGACTGCTGTAAAGGTGGTCAACAGTACCTGATGGAGTCCAGTCCACTTTTCTTTCAGCGGTTCTTCATTCCAATTTTTAATGTACACCTCATCTCCCAGATCTATGTCATGAACTGGGTTCTCGAGAGTCAGTGGCTTATTCCACATGAGGACGTTCCAAAGCCGAGCTAAAGTTTTCCCGAGAGACAGGACATAATTATACACGTCCTGCTTTCCTGTGACATGTACGTTTGGATTAGGTTCAGGAGATTCATATGGTTTCTCATAAAATATCTCATAAGGACTGACTGACATCCCACTCCTAGGCTTTATTCGAATCCTCAACAGTGCTATTGGCTAAGCTTGGGGCCACTGCAATTTGGCTTCTTGGCATATTTTACTGATTTGCCTCTTTAGTGTCTGATTTATCCTCTCTACCTGTCCACTTGACTGGGGTCTCCACGGTGTGTGGAGGTCCCAAGTTATTCCCCGCAATCTACTTAGTTCTCTTGCTACTGTGGCTATAAAATGCAGCCCCCTGTCTGATGCTATCCCTAGGGATACCCCAAACCCAGGAATGATCTGCTGTATTAACCACTTAACTGTTTCCTTTGCTTGGTTTGTGCGACAGGGAAGGGCTTCTGGCCATCCAGAAAATGTGTCAACCCTCACTAACAGATATTTGTATCCTCAAGTTCTTGGCAATTCTACAAAATCCACCTGCCAATAGTCTCCTGGTTCTATTCCTATCCGAATTCTTCCTAGTTGTGCCTGCCATTTAGCCACTGGGCTGTTTTTCAAGCAGATCTCACATTTTGACATTACTGATTTTGCCATTGTTAACATCCGTACCGAGATTAAACTTCACTTTAGCAATTTTACCAATGCCTCCACACCTCAATGACATTTGTTTAATTTGTAGAACTTCTCTCATTATCAAGGGGGGTACCACTATCTGTCCTTGTGCAGTCACATACCACCCTTCTGAGTCTTTTTGTGCATTTAGCAAACGTCCCAATCTCTCATCTTCGACTGAATATTTTGGTTTTGGAGGCAAATTGAATTGAGATACATTAAGTTTTAAAGGTATCAATGCCATTGTTGTTTGCACTTCTCGAGCAACGTGTCTGGCTGTCCAATCTGCCTTTCGATTTCCCTCACAAATTTTGGAGTTTCCTGGTTGGTGTGCTTTACAGTGTATAATTGCCACTTGTTCCAGTTTTTGTACTGTTTTTATCAATTGCAGGACTGCATCTTGATGTTTAATGTGCGTACCTTGAGAAGACAGTAGTCCTGTCTTTCCACAGTGCTCCATGTACATGCACCACTCCAAAAGCATACTTTGAGTCAGTCCAAATGTTTACCCTTTTCCCTTCACTTAGTTCTAGTGCTCTGGTTAAGGCAACCAGTTCTGCCCACTGGGCAGATGTATTTGGTGGTAGTGCTTTTGCCTCCACTACTGTACTGATTGTTGTTACTGCATATCCAGGGTATCTGGTTCCATTCTCCATGAAGCTGCTTCCATCTGTGAACAGCTCCCACTCTGGATGCTCTAGCAGGATGTCTTTCAGGTCTTCTCTTGCCGAATAGGTGTACTCTATTACTTCTACATAGTCATGCTCTAATGGGCCTTCTTCAGTTGTGGTACCTAGAAACAAAGCTGGATTCAAAAGGTTAGTTGTCTTTAATGTGACATCATCCTGCTCAGTCAGGACTACCTGGAATTTTATCATCCTGCTGGGAGATAGCCAATGGCCCCCCTTCTGCTCTGAGACAGTGGTTACCATGTGTGGTACATAGACATCTATGTGCCTTCCCATAGTGAGCTTCCTGGCTTCTTGTATCAACATCACAGTGGCTGCGACTGCTCGCAGACATGGGAGCCATCCGGCACTTACGTTGTCGAGTTGTTTGGAAAAATAGCCCACCGGCCTTTTCCAGCTTCCCAGAGGTTGGGTCAGGACTCCCAGAGCTAGGCACAGCCTTTTATGTACAAACAGCTGAAAATCTTTAGACAGATCAGGTAACCCTAATGCTGGAGCAGTTGTCAGTGCTTCTTTTAATTTTAGGAAGGCTTCTTTCTGTGGTTTGCCTCGGGCGAATGGCTGCATCTTCTGAGCTTCATACAGGGGTTTCGCAAGTAGTCGATAGTCCATGATCCACATGTGACACCACCCTGCCATCCCAAGGAAGACTCGCAGCTCGTGTAGATTCTGGGGCTCTGGAACAGCACTAATAGCTTGGATACAGTTAGTACTGAGTTTTCCTTGCCCTTGTGAAATTTCCCATCCCAGGTAGATCACAGTCTGTTGGGAAATTTGTGCCTTTTCTCTAGATACTTTATAACCTCCCATTCCCAGTGAATTTAAAATCTCAATTGTTACCTTTATGCAGGTTGCTTTTTCTTCTGTATCAATCAATATATCATCAACATACTGCAAAAACAGGTATTGGTCTCTTAGTACTTGCCCATTCTCAGTCCAAATCTCCAGCTCCTTCGCCAGTTGGTTTCCGAATAGGGTTGGCAAGTTCTTGTATCTTTATGGAAGTCATGTCCAGGTGAGCTGGGTTTTTCTTCATTTTCCTGGATTTTCCCACTCAAAGACAAACAGTTTCCTACTTTATTTGTCAAGGGGTATGCAGAAAAAGGCATCTTTTGGATCAATTATGGTAAACCATTTATATATCTCTTTTATGGATGTCAGCAATGTGTAAGGATTCGCTACCACTGGATAAATGTCCTTTGTTATTTTGTTTATTGCTCTCAAATCCTGCACTAATCTATACTCACCATTTGGTTTCTTCACTGGAAATATTGGTGTATTAAATTCTGATTCACATTCCTCTAGAATTTGGTATTTCAAGAATTTATCAGTAATCTTTGCTATTCCTTGCTGTGTTTCTTGTTTTATGGGATACTGTTTGACCTGTACAGCCCTCGCCCTTTCTTTTAACTCTACATGCACTGGCTGCACCATTTTAGATTTTCCCGGTATATCTGTTTCCCATACAGAGGGGATCACTGCATCTTCTACTTCCCTAGGGATAGAGGGGACTGGTTTTTCTTTGATCATTAAAATTTGTCCCATCTTTGATTCAGGTATTTTCATTAGAAGTTCCCCGTTCTCAAAGGTTATTACCACATCAAGTTTCGCCAGCAAATCTCTCCC